>NC_072731.1:106387987-106687987 GCF_026930045.1 Uloborus diversus
AACACTATCTGTTACTTTGCAACGAGTTTCATCCTTAGAAAAACTTGTTTGAGAAATTTAAATGATCTCGAAATACCCCTCTGCAATCTTAAACTAAATTTTTTTCTGTAATATTAAACTAAATCTAGTAAAACTGAAAGAAATGCAGGTTTAAAAGAACTATTAAATTGATTTCAAAAAAGTTGAAATAGAAAGGTTTTTTTCGTTAAATTATTTTTAAAGGCATTAAATGGTTTTCATGAAACAATACAAAACGTAATTTGCAATAAAGAAAATAAAAATAACCTTCAAGAGCTCGGGAAAAAAACATTCTTCAAAAAAGAAGCACATAGTAAATTACGACTTCTAAACAATTCTTTTTTCCGATGAAAGAAATACTATCAGGAAAACAACAACTAACCACAGCGGAATGAAGTGATACATCAATCCTACTTCAAATGAGAAGAGTGCTTGGCAAAAATAGAGGGATTGAGAACACCCCAGGAAGAAAAACAAACTACTGAAGTTTTTGGATCGATTTACAGTCTCTGAGGTTATGGTCTTAAAACACTTCACTGGCTACTGGGGAATAAATTGGTTTAAAGTACGAAGAGTTTCTTTTCAATGTATTCAATTAAATACGGGGCATTGCGTTATGCTTCTTATTTAGTGTGTTTCTAAATAGTTTCAGGAATAAGCAATAGTAAAAGACTATATTTCAATACATACACACATATCTATCTATCTATCTGTCTGTATGTATGCATGTCTATCCATATATCTATCTATCTATCTATCTACATTCGTTGAAAATAAGAATGTAATATGTTATTGAAACAACTATAATACGTTTTTTATAAGCTTTCTCGAAAACGATTTTTTTTTTATTTAAATTTTTACCACACAATTAAAATGACTTTCTTCACTTCAGTGAAATTTAGATTTCGTAGAACATGTAGAACTTTCAGAGAAAAAAAACATTGCTCAAGTTGCTGTTGCCATTTTCGCTTTCATGTTTTAATTTTACAGTGAAATTGTTATTCTTTTTTAATGACTTTTTTTTTTGGGGGGGGGGGGGTGTCTGTCTTTTTACATTCTTATTGTTTATTTCAATTATTTGGCTGACCATTTGCCTCCTTCTTGCTGTTTTCATTGTTATTTAATGTCTTGTTTTGTATGAAAAATGAGCATTTAATTCTAAATTTCAGATTGCTTTTGAGAACGTTAGGCAATTAGATATTGTCTTGACTGATTTGGCGGAACATTTGAAAACCTGCCTACTTTTCCAAGATAATAATTTCCTTCACTCATTACCTTAAATGTTTTTTATTTCAAATGTATTCCAACACACAAATATTTGCAAACGTGCATTCTTTAACTTTTATCTCTCCATATCTTAATAACTTTCGTTTGATAAAATGTACCTCGCCGCAATAATATTGTGTTTCATTTTGATACTTTCCGAAGCTAAACGCTTCATGGTTGCAAGTCGTTAAGTTAAAACAGGAGCTACGCGTGTTTCAAAACGAATCTCGTGTCAACTGCAAAAGGGAGCCCCGTAGATTCCCTTTCAGAAGTATACATATTTAACTTAAATTAATCTGGAAAAGTATGTGACATGCAAGCCTCATAAAATTCTTACAATACGAATGGACGAAATACCGTCCTCGGAACAGTTTTCACGTAATTAATGTTGAAGAGGCTTATTATTAGATTTATGCTCTTAAATATCAACGCTGCATCTTCCCTCCCAGTCTCAGATGCGCTGTAATAATTAAAGAGTGTCGAGTAAAGATTTAATAATAACTTTTAGTTTGGAAAGAGGAGGCATTTTTAAGATGCTTGCTTTCATTAAGTACCTCCCTAACATCAGTTCAATCAGGAAGCATATCGATCGTTTCGTGAAGCATTCCGTAAAGAATCCTGCCTTTTTATCTTTTGATTTTAAAGAAAAAGTTTTAGTCGCGTTCTTTAATTTCTTTTTTTACAGGTTAAAATCAAAAAATTAATTTCTTTATTTCAAATTTAAGCAGGATGTTTTTTTCAAATTTAAAACACGTATGTGTAGCGGAAAGTAACATCTATATCTGCATCCCCGTTGGTATCAATATAACACCATTAAGTTTAATTGTTTAGAAATATCAAAGGAAGATGAACGATTTTAAATGGTTATCTCGAAAAAAAAAATGGAGAATAAAAGTAAGTTTATTTTTCTGAGTGACGACGACTTGCTTGCTCAAAAAAAAAAAAAAAAATTGCGGAAAGCTGTCTGTATTGTTTGGGAGTGAGCATTTTATGTTCAATGGATTTTTGCATATTCGACGATATCTGAAACTTGTTATTCTCAAAGTATACTTGGAAAGTGTTGTAATTAGAAGTATTTGAAAATGAGTATTCTAAGATCACCTGATTTAAAATATTATAGCCGTAGAAAAAAGGTAGATATCCTTTCTGCAAATGATATTTTAAGTGTTGATACCTTTATAACATTGTATAAAGCAGAACGCATTGCATATACACATTTTTTTTTTTTTGCAGTATTTTATCTCTGTCACACTAAATTACCATTCCTACATAGCCTTGTCGCATGTAAAATGATTTAAGAAGTGAGAGAAAAAAATGATGAATTGAGAGTACACGTGGTTGTTTTAATCGTTAGAGAAACTGAAGAATCTAGCTTTCACAAACTGCTTTCCAATGAATAGGCGATTAAAATCCTAATTACAAAAGACGTTTTTGTCGAATGTTTTCCAGTTATTCAAGTTTGGCTAAATTATGCAAGCACAGGTTCATTAACTTTAAGGTTAGCAGCCAAAATTAACTTTTGTGAAAAAACTTAATATAGAACAACGTCTGGCACAAATTTAAAAACGTTTTCGGTTAGAAAGAGTCTAGAAAACATTACAAGCAACAGTCACAATGAACGCTTTATTCTGTCTTCTGTTTTCACTCATAAGCTGCAAACTTTTTTGCTACAGGGTCATTTTACGTCAATCGCGTAATGCCATGTGCAGTATTATTTCCGATTTTGTCCATTCTACTTTTTACGAATAGATATCTATGATAAAAGACCAAATCATTTTTTTAAAGATTTTTTTAATGAAAATTACGCTTTGGAGATTTTTTCAAAAATTCGATTTTTGTTCATTTTTAGTTTACCGTCGAGTCACCGTTTTAGCATGAATATAGAAAATCTCTAAAAAGTTTATTTTACAAACAATTAAGCTGAATTTGGGTGTTGCCACTCTTTATCTAAAATCAGTTTTAATGCATTTTTAATTGGAAGATTAAATAAGTCATATCTCCGGAGTACCAACTATGATCTGCGACAATTTGTTTTGTAGTATATTTAAATCATTCTCCTGCTATGTGGAAAAAGGTAGAAGGGGTTTTTCGTTGTTTTGAAATCTTTACTAATAATAAAGCTGAAAGTCTGTCTGTTTGGATGTCTGTGACGCGCATAGTGCCTAGACCGTTCCGCCGATTTTCATGAAATTTGGCACAAAAGTAGTTTGTAGCATGGGGTGTGCACCTCTGAGCGTTTTTTCGAAAATTCGCTTTTGTTCTTTTTCTATTCCAATTTTAGGAAAAATTTACCCAGCTAACAACGTGAAACAGTAAATAACGAAATTATCATAACGTGAAACCGTAACATGGGCGAGTCTTTTAACATAGCATATTGGCGAGAAATTCATCATCCATTATTTGTAAATATACAGGTGAACCAAATGAGATTTCATTTTCTACTAAGAGCAAAGCCGTGCGGCTACCACCAGTAAAAAATAAAGTTGTTTTGCAGAAAGTACAAGTTTTCCATTACTTTAAACCCCTTTTAAGATTTAAAAAAAAAAGATCAAAAACTTTTCATTACAGTAAGTACTGGACTGTCAAAGGATAAAAATTGTTTTGGACCAACAATAGTTAATCTCTAAAAAACTGTTCATTTTGAAAAGTAACCTTCATTTCAGATTTCACAAAAAAAAAAAAAAACCCACCTTTGATTGAAAGTGTACTAAGTATTAGGAATAATAATTTGAAGAATAGTGTAAAAAAACATTTCTAATGGCATTATTTTGCATTTTTTTTCGACACTAAAGGATGAAAAAAAAGAAGAAGAATTACAATTGAAAAGTTTTCATAGCCTAAACTTCTTTGGATTACGTAACACCTGACGATAATCTTCCGCTCTCACAATACTCATGCAATACGCATCATTCTTCTTTCGCTTTAAAAGTGAGTCGACACAACGTTTTAGTCCATTATAAAATGAAATAAAAGGCATGCTTGTGTGGACTGCATTTATTTTAAATATTTACTATTTCTTTTGTATCAAATGATGAGAAAATCAGAATTTCTATCAATATATTTCAAAAAGATTTGAAAATATACTTCAATCCGCAAAAATCACAGAATACTTCCTGTCGTTGACTTTGAAAGAGTCTTTGAAATTGATACCAAATTCAGCTTAATTGGTTGAAAAATAAAGAAATTAGAAAGATTTTATAAATTCATGCCAAAACGGTGACTCGTCATTATTAATCAATTATCAAAAATCGAATTTTTGAAAAAAAAAATCTCCAAAGCGTAATCTTTGTTAAAAAAATTCAAAGAATTAATTTGGGGTAACCTCATATATATCTATTCCTAAAAAAATAACGGACAAAATCGGAGACATGACGGCACAGCCGACTATTTAATTTAGGCGATTTGACGTAGAATGATTCAATAACAAAATGTGCCCTCTTGGAATCTCAACAATAATGCGAAAGTTCAAAGTAACTTTTTATTACAGTGAACTCATTTTTAGCTTCCACACACATTTTTCAACAGCGTTATTGCACCAGTTGGCATAAAACTGAATCAAATTTAAGAAATACTAATGCAAATACAAATGTGACGACCAGTAATAGGATCTTGACCCAGGTAGGCTGATCCTAGTCAAATTATTAGTCCCCAATGAAGATCAATGGCCCTCTTAAAGCTATTCACCCACTTACTCGTTACTACCTATTCCGGTAAGCTGTTCCAAATGCCTACAACTGTACTAAAATAGCACTTTTGCTTATTTCCAAGTTAGCCTGAGATTTGAATAACTTAAAAAAAAAACGACCCCTTATACTGCTTTCGGTGCAAAAATTTAATCCATCAACATCAATCATTTATATAAATTTAAACAAATGGATCATGTCCCCTCTGATCCTCCTTTGCTCCAGGCTATACATATTAAGCCTATTAAGTCTAGTATCATAATCTAAATCTGAAAGTCCCCTTACTAATCTAGTTACCCTTCTTTGAACCCTTTCCA
Organism: Uloborus diversus; assembly: GCF_026930045.1. Taxonomy (NCBI): domain Eukaryota; kingdom Metazoa; phylum Arthropoda; class Arachnida; order Araneae; family Uloboridae; genus Uloborus; species Uloborus diversus. The sequence continues at coordinate 106,393,272 of NC_072731.1, forward strand.
ATACACAAATATCTTTCCTCAGACAAGGTGTCCAAAACTGCACAGCATACTCGAAATTTGGTCTTACTGAACTCCTATATAAAGGCAGAAGAACCTTCTTAGATTTGATTGAAATAGATCTATTGATAAGCCCAAGCTTTCTGTTGCCTTTGTTACTTGCAATGCTGCACTGTTGACGAGACTTAAAGTCCTGATTTATTAAGATAATTTATTTAAGAACCATGTAAAGGAAAACTCGTACGCTTATTTCCATGTCTTAAGTGTAGCTCTTGACATTTCCCTACATTAACAGCCATATCCCACTTATCCGCCCACTTAGTAATATAATCTAAATTCTCTTGAAGCTGTTTTACCTGTTCTTCATTTTCTACAATCCCCATAACTTTTACATCATCAGCAAAATAATTCATGCTTCCAGAAATATCCTCATTGATGTCACTACTAATTATAAAAACCTTTAAAATTAATTATTAATCTGGTGTTATGTATTACACCAGGGTTACATAGGTTAACCAGGGTTAACCTATGTAACAGGTTAACCCTGGTGGTTAACCTGTTACATAGAGTAACTTTGACACATGCGAGGAATGTGATGTAAAATAAACTAATTGAATAGTAGCACTGTTACTGTCCGGAAATAATTTTTTTACAATTAAAACCACTTAATTTTTGACACGTTATCACATTTCTACAATTTGATACGTACGTAGAACAGTAATGTACACACACACAAACACTCATATATATATATATATATATATATATATATATATATATATATATATATATATATATATATATATATATATATATATATATATATATATATATATATATACAGTGTTCACTCACATTAATGTAGCCATCTGTCAAAAGCCAGAATAACCACTTTTCGCAGAGCGGACTGCTGCGAGACGACGTGCAGGAAGAGAGTCACTTAGGTCCCTGAAGGTGTTCTCTGGGATGTTGAGTCATGCCGACTCTAATGCCATGGCCAGCTGCGCTAGATTACGCGGTTGAGGATCCATGGCGCGAACAACTCGATCGAGATGGTCCCACAGATGCTCAGTTGGGTTTAAGTCAGGTGAGTTTGCTGGCCAGGGGAGGACGGTAAACTCATCCTGGTGCTCTTCGAACCACGCACGTACACTGGCAGCTGTATGGCACCTCGCATTGTCCTGCTGGAAGATGCCATCATCCTGAGGAAAAACAATGCGCATGTAGGGGGTGGACATGGTTCGCAAGGACAGATGCGTACTTGTATTGATCCATCGTGCCTTCCACAATAATCAGTGAACCCAGAGAATGCCAGGAAAACATTCCCTAGACCATAATGCTCCCGCCTCCAGCTTGGACCGTTCTGGCAATGGTTGCAGGGTGGTTCCTTTCAGAGGCTTCCCGCCTTATACGCCAACGTCCATCTGTCCGATGGAGCATAAAACGCGATTCATCTGAAAACGCTACCTGTCGCCACTCAGTGGACGTCCAGCTGCTGTACTGGCGTGCAAATTCTAGCCTTCGTCGTCGATGAACAGCAGTCAGCATAGGTGCACGAACCAGGCATCTGCTTCGGAGGCCCAGACGCAGCAATGTTCGCTGAATAGTAGTTTGGGAGACATATTTGGTAGCCCTTTGGTTCATTTTGGTGGTCAGTTTCTCAACGGTAGCCCGTCTATCTGCCCGAACGCATCTCCGCAACCGTCGTTCGCCTCTGTCATCTATGGCCCTTGGTACACATTTGCCACGTCGCTGGTTTTGGACAGTCCCATTTTGCCATGCACCGTACACTTTTACCACGGCAGCACGCGAACAGTTCACAAACTCAGCGGTTTCGGAAATGCTTCCATCCTTGGCCCGAAAGCCAATGATCATGCCCTTTTGGACGTTCGATAAATCGCTTCGTTTCTGCATTACGCCAACGACTGAAATGTTTTCCGAAGCCCTCACACACCCTTTATATACTCTCAACTGCACTGTGCTGCCACCTGCCTTCTGTGATTGGTTATTTAACTCTGATGTGGAAAGTACGTGGTGGTAAAATAAATGTGAGTGGACTGTGTATATATATATATATATATATATATATATATATATATATATATATATAAAGAAACTTTAGCAACTTCAAATTGCCATTCAAAAATAGTCAGAATTAGTGAGCAATACAAACATTTGTGTACAGCGTTACTAACTTTTCGGAAAATAAAAATTAGACAACTGATCTTATAGTATCATTAGCGGAGTGCAACATTAGGACTTCTGCTTTTCCCATGAAGCCAAATAGACTAAACTATGCGAAGTGATTTAAATTACCCCACGTGGACTCAAAGGCTTTGCGCGAGCTCTCTCCTATCAAGTTTTTAGGTTGAAAACTTCGTAAACTAACTTTGATGAATTAGCTAATATATAGATGTCTTTCAATCCTCCTTAACATGATTCAAGGAAACGCAAAGTAATAAGCTAAATTGGTTGCATAAGAAGCTGTGAACAGAGTTATGTGCTAACTTTCTGCAAAATAAAAAGTAGACAACAGATGTTAATAATTAAGAATAAAAGTCCCAGTGGAGAGCAGTATTTGGTCTTCTACAGTTCTTATGAAGTCAGTCATATTGAAAATTTCTAAGTGATGCGAGTTAACTCACTTAGAACAAAGGGTTTTGCGAGCTCTCTCCTATCGAACTTCAATGCCGTAGGTCAGCCTAGGTTGATAGTTTCACGTTGGTGAATCAAGTATGAATAAGGATTTTTAAGTTGTCCTTGACAAGTTGCCATTATCGAAATACAATAAACTCAAAAGTTGTGCGAATTTCGAAAAAAAAAAAAAAGATTCACGAAACAGGGGAAAAAAAAAAGATTCACGAAACAGGAAAAAAAAAGAAAATATCCAGGTGTACTTACTTGTATTAACTGGAAAAATTCAGAGGACTTGGCAATTGGATCCGTAACTGTCGTACAAGCAGCTCCAAAAAGTATTACTTTGTTAGGCTTCTGATGAAGCATGTCGAAAAATACCTTCATTCCCATGGCTGCGTCACACTAAAATAAAATAAAATATATTTCATAAATATCAATATCAACAAATACATACGTACAATCTGCCCACGGAATTTACAGGGCTAACGTCCGGTTAAGACGAGTGTATCTGAATGAGGGGGGGGGGATAAAAATTAGATGTGCGTGTTCCGCCGCTGGAATGTGACACTGCTCAATTTAGAGGCCAACATACATCTGCAAAAGCTGACATCCCAGAAAACTAATAAATGTTTCCATTTCCGCTTCTTAACCGGATGTTTGTCTTTCCACGTAATCGGTGGTCAGACTGCATAAAATATTGTTTTTAATAGTCTTATAATTTATCATTTTGTTCACTGTAATATTTGTTTTACACTGTAAACCAAAATGTTGTTTTGGTTGCATAATAGCAATTGAAAACTAGAATGTAGCTTTTAATATAAATGTAATCATCCTGTCATCGTCATTTTTCATAAACGAAAGATAATAATGCTGTAACTGTAATGCCGAAACTGGTTAATCTTGCCCTGCTTTATTGTCTTCAGAAATAATTTTGAAAGATGTAACTTCAATTTGGAATAGAGAAACACATCAAAAATGTTCCACAAACAATCAGTGCACTCAAACATTCTTTTATGCGATGGTTTTAAACATAACTTCGTCCGTTTTATAAATAATTTCGTCAATTAAGTCCCAATCTGATTGAAATTTTCATATGCCTCACAAAAAAAGTTCGCAAAAAAAAAAAAAAAAAACCCCGCACAAAAACAGGTTTGAGTGTATAGGACAGGGGTTCCCAACCTGTGGATCGCGACGTTTCTTAGGGGTCGCGATATTATTCCTATTATACCATTGCATATTTGAAAAAAATGAAATACTTAGGGGGAAAATAGCATCATTTTAGAGTAGCATCAGTCCTTGAGCGCAATGGCAAATCCAAAAAAGGGCTATGGGGATAGAGAACCTGATCCCCTATCGTCCTCTAAGATTATCTTAAGCTTTGGTTTAAGGAAAACCACTCCCTCTAACATCATCCAAAACCATTTTTGAAACTTCAATTTCAAATAATTTCTGTGAGAGATTCTCTAAACCACTATCCTTACCCTAAAAAATGTGCTGTAGTTTCCTTTTTAAAACTTAACGTTTGAAATATTACGAAGAAGAGCTCTGAACCCCATTCCATCCCTTAACTTCATCAAAAGAAGCATTTTAATTTTGAAACAAAATTCCAGGGGAGTGCCTGCTGTTCCCCTTCACGTAAAAGGTCAGATAAAATTTTGTTTTTAAGGCTCAAATTTCAAAAAAATAACAATAATTTCAGGATGAGGGTCTTCTAACATATCCACTTCTCATAAAACATAACCTACTGTTCTATTTTTGGACTTAAATTTAGAAACATTTCCTTGAAAGTTCCCGAAATCCTTTCTTCCCCCACACATCATTAAACTCGTCTAAAATTTTGTTTTTGGAACTTGAATTTCGAAAAAGCTCCGGGGGAGGGGAGTATCCGAATCCAAACCTTTTCCCCTAATGTTTAAAAATATGGCCTATAATTGCATTTTTAGAATCGCAAATTCAAAATTTTCCGGAGGATAGGTGACCCGAACTCCCTTTCTTCTCTTAACTGTAACAAAGATAGCCAACAACTAACCTTATTAAAGACATATAATTTTCATAAAATTAGAGAGGATCTCCGATCCATCTCCCCTCTTCCCCATCGTTAAAAATCGCCTAAAGCTTAATTTTTAGGACTTTAACTTCAAGAAATTTCAAAGACCGTCTTCGAGCTTGAACCATTAATTAAAATTCCTGAACCTCTCATCCTCCGAATATCACCAGAGATCGTGTAAACTGCAATTTCAGCACTACAATCTCGAAACATTTCCAGGGGAGGACCATTTCGAATGTTACACCTGCTGCAGATTCTTATTGTTACTCTTCTTTCTCCGCTTATTTTATGCAATTCTCTTAATTTGATTACTCACATGCTAGTAATGACACTTCCACCTTGAAGCATTAATCTGGACTCTCTCGCTATATATCCGTTTGAAAAAAATGATGAGTCTTCCAAACGCCCTCCTCCCAATTTTTTGATCTCGTTATGACCTTGTTAAAAGAAAATGCATTCATTCAGTTGAATGAAAGTTGGAATAAACCAAATCCTGCATTCGCCGCTGCTGGGACGCGCGAATTTTGAAAGTACAGAAATACATGTTTAACATTATTGAGATTATATATTTTTTCTTTCTGCAAATATGTATGGTAGGAATAAAAGTCGGTCGCGGGATGTTATTGAAAAGAGGGTCACGAATAGGAAAAATTTGGGAACCATTGGTATGGGACATGTGTCTCAAAAATAATATATAATCTATTTAATCTTATTAACATTAAATCTTATTTTATTTGTCTAAACCAAAACTGTCTTTAGAACTACAAATCAGGGTATACAACAGTAAATACAGTGACACTAAATAAGGTTTAAATTACCTTTGATACTTTTCTTTTTCTGTTTAACGCAAATAAAAGATTCAGTTTGAATGAAAAGCGGCAACAAAACTGTCAGGTACTAAAAGGAACTCAAAGTTTCATTCCTGTAAACTCAAGAACGTCGTTAGATTATAGGCCGTTATACAATAAACTAATGCATTAAGCTTTGCTTTAAAGCAATTTACATAATGACCACATTCAAATCAGCCATCTGAAGCAGCAGTTTAGAATTAAGCATTAATCCTCCCACAGTAGACGCTACCAACCATTCTTCGTTAGACTAAATCAGTGCTTCATGCTTACGTACTACTCATCTATCAGCAAGCGTGATTACGCTAAGCCCCAACTAAGCTAATTCGACTATACTTAGAATTCTGAAGTGCTATCAAAGATTGCTTCCGTTAGCTGCAGAAATTACATTTCCTGTACTGCTCTACCCCCATTCACCGCGACGGTTAATTTCAAGTGCGAGGAAATATATCTTATTAAAGTCGAAACTGTGCGCATTAAATCCATCGAGTTTACTTCGTTTGCCTCATTTTTACCAACAATGGAGTCTTTTGTCAAAGATAAATATTGAAAGAGTTAAAAATTATCAAAAGCAGAAGTTTATATCTGACAATGGTAAACTTTTGTAAATGTTTAGATGGAAATTTGCTGAAAAGCAGCTGATTTTTTCGATTTTAGAATAACCTCCGTATATAGGAGTTAAGGAGTTAAGAAGTAATTTATTTATAATGTCGCGTTTTTCATTATGAAATTGGTCAAACTAGATTAAATTGAAAATAAGAACTAACAACGTATAAGCGCCCAAATAATTGAAAATTACTGCATACACGTGTTTTTGGGTTCCAAGAAATCCCCTTTTCAATGCAAAATAAGTGTGCTTATGGATAAATGACATCCTATAACAAAAACCTTTTGCTTTTATCGGATGTTTTTTAGCTATGAGCTTAAATATTTTACATTGAAAAACGAATTCCTAGCAAACACGTGTATGCAATAAAATGCAACTTTTGTGCAACTATAAGTTTTTTTTTTTTTTAATTCTTACTGTTCCTGCACAAAGGTATTTATTCAACTTGTAAAGGTAAAATTACTTCACCATCAAGATTTAAAATGTGCTTTCTACGATTTATATTACGAAAGAATATTTTCAATATGATTTACAAAACCTTGAACCATTGTTCAGTTCATAATACTGATATGCTTTACTCATTTAAGAGATTTTTTCCAGGAACTTCTGCCATTACAAAAAATCTCATTTTCGATCTAAAATTTAACAACCGACAGTTAAATACCTATGAAGAGTGTTTTTGTTTACTGTTCACGCATGCTTATTTAATCTTTATTTATCATTTATTACTATAAAGCGTATAAAATGTAAATTAGCATTTTAAAGACGTACCTTTTCTCTTTTTATGTTTTTAATGTTGTTAAAATTAATACGAATAAAAGCGCTTATGTGGATTAAAAATATTTTATGCAGTTTCCCTGCTGCTTTAATTAATAAATCATTTTGAAACTATTTCGTGCCGTCCTTTAATCAAATTTGTGCCAACACTACTAGTCTTCAAACGTTTTTGATCGCAAAACTAAATTGGTATTCCTTGTTCGCTGGAACGCTAATGAAATTTTAAAATGAAATTTTATTGCGTTATTGATGTTTTCGTAATTGAAATGCTCCAAAACTGTCTGCTATTTAACGAATACATTTGAGTGAACTTCTTTTAACATTGTAAATTAATAAAGATAAAAATTTAAGTGAAAAAGATGTGATTGCATCAGCGGAAAGTCATTTAAGAGATCTTAAACTCGGCACAGTTTCCTACATTGTAAGCTAAAACTTAAAGCAGTTCTAATTACTTCGTGTAAAGAACTTACAAATCTTGAAACAGTAAAAGAAAAATTCTCGGAATTTAATTAGGCTACTACGGAGAAGTGTGATATCTCATCGTAAAGAATGTTGGAACTCACCCAGACGAGAGAAAGCAAGAATTTTCCGATGTTTGGCTAAATTAGCATTCTTCAGTGGCTATCTAGGATTTGGGCCGAACTGATACTTATCTAAATAGTTTGAGCGATAATGCGTTTGTCTTACAAGAAACATTATGATTCGAGTTAAAAAGAAGCCAAAAAAGTATACTTAGGTGCAAGAGCAATTTCAGGCTTACTATAAAAGTTAGATTTTATCTAACAAAAACTGAATGATGTATGACTTAATACAGCGATATTATTATTTTGTGTGTTGGATCACACATACACATGAAAACTCTTTCCATCGGACTTAAACCATAAAAATAACACAAATTAATGTGTTTATGTTACAATGTCGTTTAATTCATATTAGCGAACAGTGCTTTTGAGTTCAATCATAGCAATTGCTTGTATTTCATTTACGTGGACCTACACGTTAATAGGTTCTCAACGAGGTTTTCAAGTCTCATTCCTAATGCATACATAAGACCACTCAAAAAGCTACGGGTGGCCGCTAGTTGAGTATCCTTAACTCAATAAAAGACACATCGTCGAAAAGGAAAAGAAAATGAAGGAAACGAAAGAAGGAATAAAAACTTCTTTAATTCCAAAATTTTTGTAGTAATAGTATGTAATTCAAGCAGCTAATCTCTTGTTTGTTTGTAATAAAACTTAAGCAGCGTTCAAGTAAATTTCGTTTCTCTTTGAAACCATAACAGGTATACTTATTTCGCGATAAAAAATGTATTTTCAAAATTTTTAAATATTGCCCTTTTTTTTTAATTCAAAAAATGTAGGAACATTTCAAGTTTTTAAAAAGTCTCTAAGTTTTTTTTCTTTTTGTATTTATTAAAAAAATGTTTTGCAAAGCGGTCATAATAATGATCTCTAAAAATATGTGCATTCATTTTTTTATGTATTTATTAGAATATCTTCTGTGATTAATTACGTATAAAACTAAGTTTTTTTTAAAATTTGTTTTATAAGGTATAACATATGAGCGATTTATAAAATGCTTATCCAATGCAGTTTTGTTAAATATACAGGGTGGTTATAAAATAACGTGAGGTATTCATAGCCATCTAGTGAGTTAAGTATTGGACGAAACATTGATAAATTTCATGAGCGTACACACTAGACCATGGGATTTCTGAAGTAAAAGAAAACAGTACCGAAAATCGCCACCTGGGTAAGTTTTGGCGTTGGAAAGGTGCATGACTGTGAATGTTGTAGGATTAAATGCTGACTGACAAAATGTGCATCAATTTTATTCGCAAAATATGATTTTGACTAACAAATGAGGTTCAATATGACTAACATCGAGATTTTCCAGGTACTGCACACAATGCACAATACTTTCCACACATTCGGGGGTTTGGGCGATTAATTTCTCCTACCTGTAACTTTATTCAAGTTTTCAAATTTGAGATATCGGGAACATGTCGTACATACACAACACAGTTAAGAAATCCCCCATTGTGCGACCACGACGGCCATACCGTAGGAAATGCATGACTAATAAAACTGCTATCAAAGAAATATTGCCGCTATACACTCAGTACCTAATCCCAACATGTGGTAGTGTACCATCTTACATGAATATTATTCAAGAAAGAAATCCTTACTGCCGCGCCGAAATTTCTTCCTGATGACTTTTGGTATTATTCTTCTCTTGTTACATTTAGAAATTTCGTGTTGGTTTTATTGAACCTTATTTGTATACAACAAACATTTGTAGTAAAAAACTTGATGTGTGCTGCATTTTTCGGCATTCAGTTCTTCAGTATTTGCAAGCAATACAGTTTTGTAGCGCCAAAACTTTCCCTGGTGATGACTTTTGGTACTTATATATATATATATATATATATATATATATATATATATATATATATACACTACTCTTCTTTGACCACAAAATTAGTTTAAATGATGTCGAGTCTTCTCGAAAATCCCACATTGGTTGAACAACGTTCGGTGATTCAGTCTTTCATTGCTGAAGATGAAAACTCCCGCTAATGTATACTCTAGAGCGACTACTGTCTGACCACGGATTGTATGGAAAGACGAACATCCGTTTTACTGCCGGAAATGGACGAATCTATTATTTTTTACTGATGTCAGCTTTTGCAAAAGCAGAGTCTCATTCAAATGAGTGGAATACGTGCATCTAATTTTTACTTTTCCCCCTTATTTACATAGATTCGTCTTGTCTGAACGTTTGAAAATCCCATGCAATCCGTGGTTGGACAGTAAATTGTATGACGAAAGGTATGAACATTGGGATAGTCACTTGATTTGGAAGTGCATAGAACACTTTTAAAGTGGCCATGAATCTGTGTCTGACGAACACCGTTCTGACCAGCCTACTAAATTTGTAGTATATTGTGATTATCTCAAAGAACAGCCTATAATGAGCTGCCAATACTGCTCAAATATGCTTTTGAACACGGTATGAAATGTAATTCTAAAGCAAGACAACGCACTTCCTCACGCTGCTCAATAAACTAGTGTAATCATCGATGACATGGGATGGGAGGTATTAACTCATTCTCTGAATAGCCCCAAATTTAGCACCCACAGGTTTGCATTTGTGCGGTCCACTAAAGGAGGCAGTACATAAGACGAAGTTCCAGGATAAGATTACATCAAGAAATTTGTTGGAAATTGACTCCGATACCAAGACAAAGATTTTTTTTTTTTGCAGCTGGTGTAAAAAAGCTTGAAATTCTTTGGGACAGGTGTATGAAAGTTGATGAGGGTTTAGTGGAAATGAAAAGTCAAATAAACAATTTGTACTCCACTTCAGTTGGTCTTTTTAATTATTGAATGACCCTCATACTCTTGACAAATTTTTTTAACCTTTTAGTCATTTATTTTAATTTTAAAACAAAACCATTCATTTTTGTTTTAACACTTTAACAATCTAATTTGTACGTTAGTTTTGTCGTAGATTTGCTCAATAGCTCTGCCATCTCTGTGCAGAAGGTATCTCATTTTAAGTGAAATATTTTAATTAAAACATGCTCAATGGTTAAACCAGTAGAAGTCTTAGGGCACAAATTCAGAGTAATCTTAAATGCTTAAATTGAGTTTGTTCATAAATCTCTCCCATAATTGCTCACAAATATCTTGGTCTTTAAAAGGTGGCCCGCTAATTGGATGATTTCCAAACTTTGTCAATTATTATTAATTCATAATAAGTAAAGCAAGGTATAATGAAGAGCATGAAATGATTTTCAGCTAGAAAATATAGCAAATAAACATTTATGGCATCAGAGTTAATGGTTGTATTTGAGTAAAATTCACTTTTTAACATCTGAATGTGTTTAAACATGAGTGCAACATCGAACCAAATCGAATTGAGATATTTCTTTGTAGTTTTTATAAAATGTAAAAGAAAATGTATATCAAACAGAATCTTGAGACTTTTTATTATAAAAAAAATTATTGTACTTTTGACAGTAATATTATCCAAATTTGTATTACTTTGTAAAAACTGAAAATAACTATATCCTTTTACTGGAATACGTTAACGAGGTTTTTTTTTTCTTCCAATTCTGAAGAAGTAATAGGAAACTATTTTCTGTCAATAAAATTATATGTAAAATGTTAGAAATATGAATTTTTGTTATTCAGGTAACTTGTTCCGACTTACTTTGACTTTTTTTAGGAATTTTGGAGACTTAATATATGAACTCATTTTTGAGCTTTTTCTGTGGTCTATAAAAAAATTATTAAAAAATAGTGAATAATAATGTATTTGTTTTGCTTAAACCCAAGGAAAATAAGGTAATTTTCTGGTTCAGAAAAAAACATGTTTTTGTCTGCTCTAAAGAATGAAATGTACAGAAGCAAAGTTTTATTTTAGTGTCAATATTAAAGAGTATCCCAAAACATCTTAAAGCAAAAGCAAAATTAAAACTAAAAATACATTAGCATTTAATTCGTTACGTTGTTAATTAGGATTTCACTACATCTAGCGAAACTGCTGTACTTACCTTAGTAAAATATTAAAAATTAATTGGTAAAAACTGTGTTTGTTAACAGTAACGAATGCTTCGTTATTCTTCTTCAATTTTTATTTGCATAATTATTGGTGCATGATGTCATTTAAAATAATAAGACAGCGGTTTTGCATTCGGCTTACCTCTGATAAAGTTTTCATAAACTATTGATTAATAGATAGCAGTAAAAAATAAATATCTGTTTTAAAAGATATTTAAACAATTAAAGATATAAAAGTGCGTCAACAAAGTTACAATTATCCCTTATAGTCATTACCTACTTATTACTCTAAGGTTTACTAGGTTAATAGCGTTCTGCGTATAATTCTGCCAATTAATCCATTAAACGCGTTGATAACAAAATATTTGCAAAAAATTAAGATGTTGAAAAAGTAACAAGACATAAAGAAACAGATAAAAATATTAAGGCTTACAGCATAGTAATACAAATAATATGCTGAGTATAGATTCCAATGAACACTGACATAGCCTTTGAACAACCTTTTCGTTAACAGTACTTGCAGCGAGTCTGAAAGTACGAAAACTGTAAAAACCTTGTTCCCAAAGCCTGTCTATATAAAACAATAACATAATATTACAAATAGCAATATTTTTGTATGATTTTTTTTTTCGATCAAGTATTAACTTTTTGTAAAGTTTTATCAGTTTTACATAATTTTAGGTTTTTTAGAATAGGAATTTAAAAAATGAGCAAGATAATAAATGGCCAAAATGTAATAAAATTTATCAAACTCTCTACCAGCAGGGCAAGTTAAGACTTCAATGCATTTGCCTAGATTCATATTTTTAGCTAAATTAATAACAACCCAAATCAAGAATACTGCAATCGTGTAAAGCGAACAGAAATGCGTATTTAATCTTTCGATCTTCGTTCAATTTAATCTTATATAAATACATATCAGCCATTGGTCTAACTGAAAAGAAATATTATGAAGAAATGTAAGTGTTTTTTTCAAATAAGCCCAACTTAAGAATCAAGGTCTACTATCTTGTTGTTTTATGGTTATATTCGTTCCATTATTTGTACATTCATCAAATGACGCATAAAAATAGGAAAAAAGAAGTCCACATGAGAAATTAAGTTCAAACTATGTTTATAAGCAGTTAAACAATAATATGGAAGTTTGGACTTTTTAGGAACAGGGGTCCTAAGTCAGGCCAACTCTGAGAAAACGCCAAAAAGGACTATCAAACTAAAAACTAACAGAGGCGTTATTTATTATCAATGTAAAAACACATTAAGACACATTTAATTATCTCAAAAGCATTTTTAAAAAATCTATCATATACATCGATGAAAATGAGAAAATCAGTCGTTTCACTCGGGGAACTGATAAGTCTCTCTCTCTCTCTTTTTTGTCACTCCTTCGAACAGTTTGTGCACAGATGTGAATCATGTGCAGCACTGGATCACTTTTGCGGAGTGAAAAATGTATTGCTTTAATTAATTATTATTATTATTTTTTTTACATTTTTAATCAATAGTTTTATACCAAACTTCAATGTGTTTATCTTGTATGTTGTCAAGTTTAAAAAAAATATATTTTAAAAGTTTGATGGAAAACTATGACTCTTATGAACCAAAATCGTGCAAATCTCATTTAAATTTTTGATAGCAAAAGCATAATTATGTTTTTATAAATACCAGTGCCCTTTTTGAGAGAATCTTTTAGTGTTTTGTAAATGGGAAAGAAACTAACTTTGAAGTTTTTTTCCCCAGCTATTTACGCTATCTACTGATTAAAAATCGTATTATGGTTTTTCATTTTTTAAATGTACCCTAATGCATACCTAATGGTATTTTTAATGGAGAGTGTGACCTGATGTACATTTTTTGTATGACAAAAGAGTCAGAATAATTAGTCTAGTATTTTTAGAAATTTAAAAAATAAAGGAGGGTCCTATAAAGGTGGATGAGTTAAGTGTCCGGATACTTTTGTCGTGTGTGTGTGTGTGAGAGAGAGAGAGAAAGAGAGAAATAGAGAGAGAGAAAGATAGAGAGAGAGAGAACAGATAGAGGGAGAAGAGAGAAAGATAGAGAGAGAGAGAGAACAGATAGAGGGAGAAGAGAGAGAGAGAATTCTCTAAATTTGCAACATACACAAATATTTATGCATGTCTGATAAAAAAAATTCCATGGAATATTGTTTATCGAAAATGGGCACAATACCGTTAAAAAAGAAGAATTAAACATCTTACTTAATTTAAGCAATTTAGTTATTGTGTTTGTTTTATATGTACGAGTATATTAAACTTTTGCCAGAGTCGTCGCTTCGTTTCCCACCCATGTAATGGGTACTATTTTCTCCCCTTGTATTGTAAATCTTGTGTTTTCTTAAGTGTAAAAAAAGAAATCAACCCTATCAAGGCAATGGCACGCCATATTTTCTTATAGGGTTATGTTAGTATAAGTTATGAGAACACGGTAACAACAGAAGTAGGTAATAAGATAAAGCGAAATCAAATCTCGTATTGTCATTTTCTTTTCCTGTACATAGATATAGATATTTATGATCCTTGTCTAAAACAGATTTACTTTATATTCCGCTGCACCCTCCATTTCCGTACATTTCCAAGAAATACTTTTAAAGTTTTTTTTTCTTCTATTATCCCTTTCCATCCGTGCCGTTCTGTCTTCTTATTCAGTCTTTACATATTTTTCCTCAATAGTTTCTTTTATTCTATTTAAGTCATAGAAGCTTTAGATTTTGAGAAAAAAAATCGTAATGGAACTTCCAGGCTCTCAATTCACAAAGAATTGATTCTTAAAAGGACAAGAAGAAAATGGCTTAAACTTTACATTATGATTCATTCATCTAAAAAGAAAATAAACGAGGAATGTGAATTCGTCTGAATGCATTAAAATGCTAAGCAGTAGCTAAAATAAATGTATTTCTTTCAAATTATTGTTGAAGAAATTATAATGAAACATCAACGTACTGTGATTTATCTTATCTTTTAGTACCAATCTAACGATAGCGTTGTATCTTATGGTTAAATCGATGAAATTTCATGATGTGAATTAAAAGTATTGGTTAAAAATGACCGCGTTTCACACTGATGTGGTGCAGTTAATTAAAGCTCTACCTACATGATAAGTGCTTAAAATTATTTAAAAATAATTATAATTTACTTTTTAGTTATCTTGGAAATTCTCAACAAAATCTATCTGATGCAGAAAAATCACTGCTTTCTACCAATGTGCAATATTATCATGTTTAATTATCCCCCCCCCTTCACATATTAGAGGCTTTGTAAAAATTGGGACGAGAGTTAACAATTGGCAGCCATGAATCGAGAGAACTGTTCAAGAACAAACAAAACATTTTTGACTAGAAAATACTTCGAAGGAAATTAAAGATTCTATTTTTCCTTTTTTTTTTTTTGCAAATAAAAATGAAAATCCGTCCGGTTTGTTTGTTGGGTCTTCCCTTGTATAAATCAAGAAGATGTGATTATTGTTTCTAAAATTTGCTCTATGAACTTCAAAAAGATCAAGTTACTTGTATCAACCAATCAAAAGGAAAGTAGATTTGAGCTTCTTGAGATAAACGTAAGGCCCCGGTAGTCAGGAAAAGTTATTAGAAATCTTGATTTCTCAAAGCAAAAAAAAAATAAATAAATAAATAAATAAATAATCAAAAACGAAAAAATATATAATTGTTTTTTCCTCCTTTTTTTGCGTGCATCTGCCGGGAAATATGTTTCATCAGCTCGTCTTTAGTGTTTCCCTTTTTATTGAGTTTTCAATAGGGATCACCAATTCAATAGGGATTTATTATACCTTGTATACAAGATGGCAACAGCTCTTCAACAGGTGAAAGAGTTTAATTCATTTTTATCGTTCTATAAATTAACTGCATTGTACTCTTTTTGGCTCAGTTTCCGATCGCCCAGAATTCCAGAATTCGACACACTATGATTCGTAAAGGGAAGTGATGACAATGTTAGTAGTCAACCTTGCAATAAAAAATATTAAGGTTTTTGAAACGAAAAAAATAAAAGAGTCCAAGATTAAAATCACTTAAGTATTGACATAAAAGCTGCAATTTCCGGGAATTACCGCAGTATCCAAGATTTACCTTGAAATCTGAGCGTACCTAGTATTAGACACACCCCTCATAATAACTAAAAACATTTATCTCAATTATTGAAAATAGTTTTTAGTTACTGGTGTATATATAGTATGTGATAGATATTTTTGGAAGGTTTTGCCTCGTATATGCCTCTGATTAACAGTAAGCTCGGAATAAAAATAACCATTAAAAGAGGTGACTCTTTTTAGCCTATTAAAGGGGAAAAATCTCAAAATCGTCAAATTAAAAAAAAATGATATTCATACAGTTTTTTTTTCTTTTTTGCAGTCTGTTTGCAATCTGCTATCAGCTGCATGTAATCTACTTAACCAGGACTTTTAAATTACTTATTTCACTTACCTATAGAAAACGTAGATATGAAACATTTTTAATGTCTATAGTTAAAAGAAAAACAATTCTGAAGTTATGTTTGGATATTAATTAAAGTCACAGTGAGTTATTTGTTTAACAATTCAGATTTCGAAGCTTAAGTTCCTAATAAGCTTGATTAAACTCCTTGTGTACTATTAGGATAAAAAATTATAAACTATAACACAAAGAACCTTAACATTTTTTTCTACTTTCTTGTTCAAATTATAATTTTTTTTTTTTAAAGTCTAACTCCAGAAAGTTATAAGAGACTTTCAAATTTTTATGAAAGAGTTTTTCAGTAAGTACGTGAGTTTACAATGACTTTTTTCTCTTAGAAAAAGACAGAAAAATATGCTTTAAAGTCGTCTTGACATCAAGACCAAAAAAAAAAAAAAAAGAAAGACACGGAAAACATGTTTGAATCTTGCATGCAAGAAAAAAAAAAGAGGTAGAGAAATATTTCAGGAGAAGTCTCTGAAGCGAAAGTAATGCGATTTTTCCTTCGCGATTACTTTCTTCCCCTTCGTTTCCTCCAAAATAGGTGAAAATATATGAACAACATATATATATATATATATATAATATAAAGACATATTATCAGAGATCCCCCCCCCATTTTTTTATGCCTACACTTTTTCAAATATTTTAAGATGCTAATTATAGAAATATTCATAGATTTCATATGGTTTCCAGTTTTTTGTAGTATTTATTTAGGAAGGGTATCACAATTTTTTCATTGTAAATATTTATTCTAAAAATAAAATTAAACTTAAACTTCGTTGCGTTTCTTTTAATTAAAAATTTGAGGCTTTTTTTTTTAGTTTTTTTATTACACTGGATGAGAAACAAAATCTATAAATTTTACAAAAATATAGCACGGTATTTATATTTTATTATTTATTTATTTATTTATTTATTGAGGTTATTTATTTATTTTTTTTGAGGTATATTCGCCGACAGGAGTTAAAATGCTGATGTCGATTTCAACCTTTTTTATTTCTTCTAATTTGAAGATTTTAGTTTCTTTGGATGAGTTCTCCCACGCATAATAAAAAAAAAAAATGGATTCTTTGTTCATTGTCATCAACGCGGATTTTATTTATTTATTTATTTATTTTGAGAATATTAAAAAAAAA
The DNA here is from genome assembly GCF_026930045.1 of Uloborus diversus. Classification (NCBI taxonomy): domain Eukaryota; kingdom Metazoa; phylum Arthropoda; class Arachnida; order Araneae; family Uloboridae; genus Uloborus; species Uloborus diversus. Next base: position 106,410,357 of record NC_072731.1, read on the forward strand.
CATTACAATTGGCAAAATCGTATGGGCAATGAAGCATCTTTCCTTTCGTTTTAAACTTAATTCTTGGAAAAAGATGTGAATTAGGATGAAAGCTAAAAACTATTTTGACAAAAAAAAAAAAAAAAAAAAAAGAGTTTTTCAAAACCATTGAAAAAAAGAAAAAGAAAGATTTTTTGAGTTTTTCAAAACCATCAGTACTTTAACTTTCATAATCGACGCAGTATGGAAAAAAAAAAAAAAAAAAAAAAAAAACAATTTTTATCAAAGGCTCGTGTATAATCTCTTGCACTCAATTATTTTTACTATCCGTACCCAGGCAAAAGTTCTGCTCTCTATAAAGGCTGTGCTATAATGTGTACTATTAAGTGGGCGGCTATAGTACACTATTTCCATCTTCCTGCTTAACCACCGCAGTTGCTAACAGCATTGCAAGGCCAAACGCTTCTAGCAGGCAATGACTATCGTATAGAGCGTAGAACAGCTAAACAATTAGCATTACTTATTTGTTAAGTGCATGGTATGTTAGTTTTTATTTTGCTTACATTTTGAAATTGTCTGTTGAATAAGTACATAAATTTTACATTCGGTATTACTCATGCTTATATTTCATGTTGACATCTGTTTACTCCAATTAGAGACAGGGCCTAATCCGTATGGGAAACCGTAGAAGATCAACTTCTGTACTTTTCTTCAATTTTAATTGAATATTTACACATTAGATGAAGTTTAAGCTGTTTATATGTGCAAATACCCATTCAAGGCTGCATGAGTCCCGCATTTATTTCGTTAACAGCACTATCTGCGAGAGGGCAAATTTGCAAAGCCCAAGTTAGGGCCTCTACTGATTTTGGAATTTTTATTTTGTAATATAACTTTTGGAATAGTTCTGATGCCAAGATTTTTGAAAACTCGCTACGACCACATTAACGCAACCGGTGTATGTTTTTTTAAATGTAAACACAACATAATGCGCATTTTGTTTTAAAAAAACGAAAAAAAAGGCTGTTTTAGCAAAATTTTGAAAGAAATTAAAACTGCCAATGTAAACACAATAAAAAATAGCGATGTAATTCAACATTAAAAGTAATTTATTGAGAAATGCTGGAGCGGAAATTTACAATAATTTCTTATATTCTACACTATAATAACTCTCGCATGAGTCATAGCATCAGTAGTACCTCGCAAAGAGCTTTTATTAAAAAAAATAACAATAAATATCTGCTTAAAAATAATACTAATCGATGAACTGGGATAGTTTTGCTCAACAAAACGTTTAACTGCTTTGGCTTAAAAAAAAATATTATTGCCATTTTCAAGAAAAAAACAAATGCCAGTTTTGCATCATTAAAGTCTAGTAATTCAATATAGGTTTTTTAATAAAAAATTGGGACTCATCTCACCTTATCCGTCCGGAGGTTTCCACGGAAAATTTATTCTTCATTAAGAGACGAACTTGACATATATTCATCAAAAGATTTTCCTTTTTATCAATAGCATAAAAATCCGTTTTTTTAATTTTACACCTAAATTTTTTATTACAAGAGTCTTCCAAGACTATGCCCAAAAATGATTCTTTTTACAACCTTTCAAAAGTCTGAATCCTTTTCAGAAAACTATAACACCGAAAACGCATTTCTAAACCCAAGTGTTAAACACGTTTTATCACGTCAGTACTAACATCAGCCATGGTCTTCCAATATCAAAACCACTTCATCATATTTTTCTTTCTTTTTCTCAAACAGCAGTAATCTACAGCAAGTTTTACCAATGTTCCTCCATCCCTATCTCGCAGATTAATGCTCCTTTCTGTCTCTTTTTCGTTAGCCTCTCAACAAAAGAGAGAAGATTAACTTTTATGGGAACGGTTCTTGGGATGGGTTATGCTGATGTTCAAGATTCTCTTTTGTTTGCGACCATCGTTTCCTTTTAAATCCTTCTTATATCCTGACAAGCCATTGAGTAGGATTTTTCAGATTTAGAGTGACACATTATAAATGATTTATATTAGTTCTTAATCCTGAAAAACGAAAAACGTAATTAAGTTCTGTAAAATATTAATTCTTTGTGTGTTTCTGTCTAGTTTTGTTGCGATTATTTTACTGGTTTCGGAAGAAAGTTAATCTAGTGGCTTGTACGTATGAACTAGTGGAAAATGCTTGATTCAGCAGAAGTTAGTTAGATATTAACCTTAAGCAACGAACGGTATAAATTGAATTTTACTCTGAATCGAAATTTATAAAGCCTTGAGTTTAGAATTTTAAATTATTAATATGTAGTCATAAACTAAAACATTGATTAACAAAATCAGTATGGAGTTCCTTTTGGCAAAATAGGAAATACCGTCTAAATATTTTGATTTGAGATTTCGAGATTTTGCTCTTTTTTTTTTTTTTTTTTTGATCTTCCATTGTCACAAATGATTTTGGTTTTTGAAGGAACATAGTTTCCATTTGATTACACTAGTCACCGAAAAGCAGATTTCTTTTCTTTCTATTTTTCAATCAAGCATTTTTCTCTTTTCAAAGCAGTCTTAAAGGTGCATTTACCAAACAAGCTACTCTACTGAAATGTGCCGATTTATAAACTTATGAGTTTAAACCAAACGATTCCTTTACGAATTTAATCTATTATTAAGATACGGTCTTAGTTTTCTTTTTTCCGACTTCCGGTTCATATGGCGCCCGCAGTTACGCAACGAAAGTACACTGTAAAAGATGTTGTGTTACCTTACTCCATAAAATCGATGTCTTCACTGCTTAACTGATGTAACTGGTGTAAAGTTACATATCGCTTTTGGAAGGTTTCACCTCGGTAATGTAACTATAAAAAAAAGTATCACTTATTTCTGCGTAAGTTTACATCACAATTGTCTGTATTGTTATAGAGAAATTGCTTGAAAGGTTACGCATTAGCAAGAATTAAGCTTTTATATGACTTTCTTGAACAGGTACTCATTTTTAATTATAAGTAGACTTATACTTCAAGTTAACTATTCGATAGTTTAAATTTAAAAAATATATTAAATGATCGAGTAAAAGCTGCTCTATATACATTTTAAATAGAAAATATAAAAATAAATTAGTAAGATACAATACTTGAAATTGCGTTATAACAGTATTAAAAAAAATATATAAATAATGCTAGAAACCCCTTGTTTTTGGTATTCTTTACAGCTTTTGCTTTCAATCATTTGTTTACTCCATATTTATCAAGTTTATGGTTTTTCACAACCGGTATACACCATTTTTTTATTTTACTATACAAAAAAGACATTTTTATTGTACTAAGAGAGGAAATAACCTGAGTGGTGTCCGAACCCACAACGTAAGTCTCACAGGCAGGTTGTAAAGCTAGAATTTTTACCGCTCGGCCACAAAGGCCGGTTTTCGTTTCGCTACTTAGAGTTTACCAGCTCTGCTCTGATGCTGATCTTTACGCACGCACTTTGAATTCTACGGGACTTTACACAAACCATATTGCAAGGTTCCTTCTTGAATTCTATCTCAGTTTTTAACACTAGGATAACCGATATTTTGTTATACATAGAACAGCCGGAAACGGTCAAAATGATCGTTCTTTAAAGTAAGCTGTAAGTATTGCTTTAAACTGCACATAATCAATGGCATCTTTGTATGTTAGTAGTATTATAAATCATGACTTATACATTTTAGATTGGAGCCTTTAGCTAAAAAAAATATGGAATACATTTCAAACATCTTTTACGCACGCTCAGTTTAAATTCAGTATAAACAAAAAGTGATTTACTCCGTGGGAAAAAAAGAACAAGAAAATTTCTAAAACTCTTCACAAGCAAATATTTCGCCAAAAAAAGAGTGCCGGTGGTTACACTTAAAATAATAACTTGTATTGTAAAAGCCAATAAAAGCATGTCAATTCAAAGTAATCTACGGTCATTTTGATTGTTTTTGGCCGTTCAAGGTTATTTGAAATTTCCATAGAAACAAAATGAGAAAAATGAACGAATTTTTTCGTGGAAAATGTTTATCAATGTTTAGACTAAGTCTAAAAATATCAAACGGATTTGGTAAAACCAAATTTTTTTGAGTGTATTTTATATTATTTAACGGTCAAAATGATCAGTCTAGTCGCTCTAGTGTTATTTATATATTTCTAATGTTAAGTAATTTTGACAGCAGGTAGACTTTTTTATACGGCATTATACGCCAAAGTGCAAGGTGCAAGGTTAATACAACAATTTCAGTTTTTAAAACAGTGATACATCACATTTCAGAATTTGTGTAACGTTACACCCATTAATACTGGTAACCTTACACAGATGATTTTACATTGTATTCTAGTTTCGGCACTTGAGGAAATCTTTACTTCTAAAGTGACAATTAATTAATACTGAATACGTTTGAGAAAAATGAAATGAAACATCCCTTTTTACAATTTATTAAGACTGAAATATTTCTTTTTTTTTTCAACAATTTTCGAAGAACATAATCCATTTTGAACTACGTTATTGCCGTAGCATTTATTATTCAACCTCAAAAACAGAATATTAGTATCAATGAACGAAATAGCATGAAACAGAAAAAGTATGCATCTTGGTCAACAACCAGTAAAATGCCATTGCTTAGTTTGATTCTGTCATTCATGAGAAGAGTTTGCATGCTTGTTTTCATGTTCTACGAATATTTGAAGTTTGAAAAATCCTCCCTTCACTTTCAATCTGTAAGAATTGTTATTAATTTATTAGCGTGTGAAATATACTGATTATGAATTAAAAAAAAAAAGTTTGCAACACTTTGTAACTGACAAAACTATGCTATCCAAAGTGTTTGTTTTTTATGTGTCAGACCCCTAATGCACTTCAAAATAGAACTCCACATTTTCTTGAGTTCTTAGCATTATCTGGCACACAGCTATAAAATAACATTTACCTATGTAATTAATTTGAAATGTACCGTTTGAGTACCAGATAGGTAAATTTTATTTGTACAACTTCTAAAAACACAGTGAAAAGTACGCAAAAGAAGGCCAAAACTTTATGAGAGAGACTAAAAAATGAAATCTTATTCTTGTTCTTTAATGTTTAAAATTAAATATGCAAATAAATGCCATAATATTGTTTTACGTTTTTAAAACGTTAAGAATTTTTTTTTTTTTTTTTTCAAAACTAAAGTCGTTCTAAATATGAGATTTTTTTTTCATTTTCTGTACATTTTTTTTAAATTCAAAAATGCTATCTACTAATTTCTTTGCATGCAGCTATAGACTGCAGGACTCTTGAGGTACTAAATAACGCATGTTCTACCATTGGACAAGACATTCCATTTTAAATGTTGCTGAAATTTTTAGGAAGGAAAAGAAAGAATGGGAGTGAGGGTCGACTTTTGTGCATTAAATCTATTCCATCATCTTCTAGACACATTTTTTTCACTATAAAACTTATTTGGTACGATTGAAAACCTACTAAATCTGCCTTTTATGTTATTAAACTTTTGAAATAAATATATTGTGGCATCAAGTCAAACAGTTCGTTACTTCAAAACAACACTCCTTTAAAATAATGACTCTTATCAAGTCACTGAAAACATCTGGCTTTAAAAATCATAAATTTCCAAAGTCGCTTAATAAAACTCCTAGGAAAGTTTTATCGCAAAGAAACGTATATAAATGCTAAACCGAGCTTACACAAATGTCTTCTTTCCTTTCTAAACTTGAATTCGCTTCTTATCGAAGAATAAATGGCGTATGTTCCGGGACAACTACCACATTAAGTCGCAAAATAAACTCTTCCATGCCTAATAAAGAACGATATAGTCTTATTTGCAAATGAATTGCTCCTCCGTTCGGAAGATGGAATAAATAGGTTCTATCAAGAACTGCACAGTCATGCTCTGATAGATAGCTTCAAGCACCAGCTATGTTTAGGTAATTACGCGTTCATTTTGGCTTTTTGTAAAATAGAAAAAAAAAAAACGGAGTCGCAAGTTAGTTTTCAGTCTGATATCTGGTTTGTAAATTTGGTTGTCTTGTGCTTTTGTTTTCACAATTTTGAGCCGTTGATGCAATGATTATTTCGTTGTGTATAAGTGAACCTGTTTTATGCGCAATTTCTTTTTTCAGTAAATTTTTTTAATGTAAAGGAATAAAAGGTTATCCATTATATCTACTAAAGTACTGTTCAAAACTTAAATAGTGTATTTTTGTATTATACTTAATGTTTTAAACTGTAGTTTGACATGCATTGACTTTATTAAATATATTGGTCGAAAACAAAAGCTATTTAATTCACATTGAAGGAAAAATAATAACATATTATAAAAAAGAAAATTATAGAAGAAAATATAAAATACAACAAACAAATTTCTACAAGTTTTAAAAATTAATTTATTGTGAAGAAACATAATAGCTATAAAGTATGAACACATAATACAAATAATACATAATAAATTTTCTTTGAATCACCGGATCCACGATGTATGGAAGATTATCACACATCTTACTTGCAGATTTTGTAACTTTAAATAAGTACACAGGTCCTTGTTTCACGGAAATTTGTTCTTTTCTTTAAACATTCAATTATATCAAATCATAGAAGCATAGTTTTTAAACATGTAAATAACGAGTGCCTTCATTTCACTAGTAGTTTACTTTAAATATTATACAGCCCCAGACTCCGTTAGTACACGTTAATGAAAACTAATGACTAAAACGTCTTAATTTTGTGGGAGCGAGATGAAATTCACATTTTCCTTTCTGTATTGCATTAACAATATTCACCAACTACTTTTCTCGCTTTTTAAGTCAGTTTCCAAAACTGCGAGCTTTTTCTAGGTTAATAATATTTAAATCTACAAAAACAGTTGATGATTTACCCATTCATTAAATGCTGCTCTTTTACACTCTGGCTGTAGAATGGGTCATTAAACTAGTTAGTGAGTCGGTAGGTAGAATGTTTTGGAATGAGACAAGATATGGATTAATGTGGAAACCTGTTTCCTCGCGATCCTCAATGCAAAAATTGAGTCACAAGTCCAACTTCAAACCTTGATCGAAACGTAGAAACTTGCTTAAAATCAAATAGTTGTAAGTTACTTTACAAATGTTTGAGTCCTGTCAATAACCATTCTTCTTGGAAACTGCAGGGCGGAACACAAAGTGCAACCACCAACTTGGGGTGGGTTCTGCTGTTAATGCAACATAATTAAATTGCAGTTCCAGGAAAAAGCTGTATAGTGCACATTTAATGTAAAAAAAATTAATTAACTGGGATCTAAAAGAAAAAATACTGCAATATGAAAAATAAGCTAAAAACGTCGATTTTTCGTTGATTTCACGTAACTTTGCTGCTTATGCGCGAACTAAAAACTGTAAAAGATAGTAAATAATTTCAAAGATACATTAAAAGACAATTAAAAGGAATCATTTAAACGGGATTAGTACAAAAATTTTGAACATTTAGATTTTTATGAAAATATTTGAATGTTGACCATTTTTTACTTTTTTTTTTTCATACTTTGCTGCCAATGCGCGATCTGTAGACATAAATATATTTTTTAAATCATCTTTCCCATGTTTAGGGTGGCAATACGCAACTTTTTTTTGCTATTAGAAGTTTTTGTCAAAAATTTCCTTTTTTCGGCCCGCCCTACTGTATATTTGCATTTTTTTTTTTAATTTTGTTGGTTACAAATTGTGTAAGTAATTTAGATATAGTTAAAAAAAAAAAAAAAAAAACGCATACACACACACACACACACACAAGCACAGACTTTTATCACTTAAACTGTTTATCCTAATAGACATCTTTTTGCCTTTGTAAATATAACGTGCAAAATAAATAATACTTTTTCCCTCCTTTCAAACGTTTTAAACCGATTCCAATGTCCTTGGTTTTATGATTAGCTGGACCAGATGGTTTTTGGGGGAAAATCTGTATTTTGTTTTAAAACCTATTTATAATTTACATCAATTTTTTCTTTTGGTTGAATAATAGACAAAAATTAGTCTGCTTAAGTATTCAAAAAGGCTAACGGCGTTAATTATTGTTCGTGGCTAACTGTATTTTTTATAACTCAGCTAATATTCTTCATTCCTTTACTAGTGTAAAACTACACCTTGTTCTAATGATAATAATGAAAAAAATATAGACTGAAATACGAAGGCATGAGAGAAATGGATGGGAAGCATTACTGGACTTGTAGTTAAATGAGGATTTTTATTTCATTCTTGTTATACTTGCCTGCCCAATTCTGATCACGAAATATTATCAGGTGACAAATTCAATTTAAATTTGAAATGCATTATCTGTAAATTGCATGTTTTGCTCATGATTCAGGATTAACGGGGAAAATATTATTTGCACTGAACAGCTGAGAATAATTGGTTCTGATTTTCCAACTATTAGCAGTGCTCTTCTAGAGCTAATCTATCCTAATTTACAGCTGCCTAAAAATTTATTATGTATTATTTGTATTATGTGTTCATACTTTGTTACTTTTGAGAAATTGTTATTTGTCATGGCAATGCACTAAAGGTGAAATATAAAGGAGTTGGATTACAGTAGGGTATCTATACAACACAAAAGACTACCAATCAAGAAACACTTCTACAGCTGTAAGAGAATTTTATCCATCAACATAAAGATTTGAAGCTTCAAACTACTGCAGTTAGTAGACAGGTCAACGTGTTTGCTTCCTCCGCTTCATTGATGATGTGGAAAAACAAGGATATTTTATCCTTTCTGGAAACTATACATTGGTTTAAGTATGTATTATGAAAATTCCTACACTGTTAAAAATTTCACTGAAAAAATGGTTAAATAACAGTTTATTTTATTGTCATTTTACCGTATTCAGCCTCAACAGTCAAATAACCATAAAAAAGATGGTTTTCAAACCATTAATCGAAAGAAAAACAGTATTTTCACCGTATTTTGAGAAAGCGGTTATTTCACCGTAAAATTGAGCCAATCGGATTGACTGACAGCCAATAGGAATTCAGCGCGCGCAACGCCGTCTTCCGGAAATGGAAAAGCGAGGGTGATGATAGCAAGCATGGCGGCCTCTATTGGAAAGGTAAATACATTTTTCATTTATTAGATTTTTAGTTATTTGTTGTGTACTTAATGTTATCTCTACTAACACTTATTTTAAGAGCTGAAACGCACTTATAACATATCAATGAGTGCCACTGCACCTATTCTTTTCTTACTTTAGATTATACATATACGTAAGCAATGTTGAATGTTGAATGCATTTACAGTAGTAAATTTGAAACTTTGACTCTTCCCTCTCTATTTCCCTGAGTTTATTATCCCTTCCAGGGAAAATACTGTTCAAGTTGCAAAAAACAATTATCTTTTAGGAATTGTACCATATTTTGCGAAATACTGAGTATTTGGCCGAGAATTACAATCGTATACGGTTGAAAATTGTCTTCCATATTGCATGTAGTATGATATGTGTCGAATTTGGTTAGTTTATCTGCAATTCTGCACAAATTTAAATTCCTTTATTTATTTGAAAATCTACTGCTTCAGATGTATGATTTTACAGCGTACAATCATGGTAATGTTATGTAAATAAATCTTGCAGGAAACCAAATGTTTCTGCACCATGACTATTATTAAACTTGGATCACTGTGATTAATTAAATTAGATTGTTTTTTAGCAGTATTTATTATATTGTAAATCAACTTTTAGATATTTGAAGTATGAAAAATCAGTAATAAGCTGACTTTTCATATTTATGACCACTTAATATCATGATGTCTTATTTTTTTACTTTTTCTGTTTTATGTATAAATGAGTAAGTAAGAGTAAGGTTAATGTAATGTGTCGTAAGATTTAAGAAATAAGTTATAAGGTAACGGATAAACTAAAACCCCCAATTATACGAATTTAAAAATTCCTCCCGGAACCAAATACTTCCACTTAGACGCAAGTGTTCAAGTTCCCAGCTTAATCGAATAATATTGTTTAGCTTTCCCAATATTTTTGCAGAGAAAATTTTCGAATAAATTAAGTCAGAACTAGAGTTTAAGCCGAGTTCAAAACTTTTTAGCAAAAAAGCTAAAATGTGAAAAAAAAAGCTTTAGCGAAATGCTAAAACATCCAAAGTTAATGAATAGCTTTCCATAAGGCAAATTATGGGGAAGGTGTTTCTTTCTAAATGCCTCAATGCGTTTCACCTGCAATTGCAAATTAAATTCCAAATTTAATTTGAAATGAAAAAAATTAGAATTAATGCAACTGCAAGCAGAAACACTGGTAAGTACAATTATTGATGTAAGATATAAATTCATATTTTTTTTGGCCAACAATGGGGGGGGGGGGGCATTTATATTTTGTCAAAACATTTCCACTAACTCTAATTTCTTTTGTCGTTCCCATTGCAAAAACCAACGCAGTTATAAGTTAATAACACTGAAAAATATTTACCCTTTTAAGATGAGTATAAATTGATAAATACATCCTAACCTCTTTTTGTGGTGGATAGGGACCACATTAAAAAACTCGCATAAAAGAGTTCAGTCGTTTCATAAATAACTTCGTCCATTTTATAAATACTTCCCAATCTCAAGCTTCAAAAATTTTCATATTATGACATATTATTTATGTAACGCTTACTCATTTTGTGTGTAATGGATTACTGGGAGTATACCATTAGAAAAATTGGTAGGAACATCACTGATCCAAATAACAATCAACAGCAAGCAGAAGAGCAATTACGTCAAATGTATTTCATTTTAGCAGTAATTGCTTTTAAGCATCTTCAAATTACGAGGCTCTGTTGTTTTTAAGTAATTGGCCGAACAGAATATTCGGCTTGTCTGCAGGCAGGGCCGCCAAGAGTTAAAGGGGGGCCCCTTGTCAGTTTGGTTGATGGGCCCCCATTCCCCCATACTTTATGAGAAAGTAAGTGTAAAAAACTAAATACTTATAATTAATGTCCTATAATTTTCAAAATCTCATGACTCCGAGCAATGCCATGAGAGCTGTGTATGCACAGTTAAAAAGGTAATTAAAAAAAAGAATTATTAAAAATCAGTTTTGCTATCTAATTTTTCTTTTGTATTTGTATTACAAACAGATGAAGCATTTTAAAATTATGAAAAATATGCTTATGATATAAATAATTAAAGTATGTTTTTAATCCTTATGTGACTTACTAGTGTTTTTCTTTTCACCTAATAGACATCCGTTGTAAGATCCTAAGAATTTGTGGACAGTTGATGGCATTGGGAAAAACTCATCAATGATGCATTTGCAAACTTTAAGAGGTACTAAGTATTTTCATTTATTTTTTGTTTCCAATTAGTCTCTTTCTGGATATCTGTTTGACAATCTTGTAGAATGCCTAAAAATTTGGTATTATTAATCTTTGAATTAAAATATTGAAAAGTTAATATCCAAGTGTTTCATTGTTATATATTATTAATCACCTATTTGATTAATTTTTGAAATTATATATTTTAAACACTTAATATTATGAAGTTTTTTTTTCTGGTTACTGTTTCATATTTAAATGAGTTTGATAGTAGAGTTGATGTAATGTGCCGTAAAATTTAAGCAAAATTAAAAAGCAAAAATAAAATTTTGATTAACATTTGAGGCTTTTCTATTACAGAAAAATTACTTTGAATTTGATAATAGTAGTTTGGCTATGGTTTTCAACTGCTGTAACTTTCCTTCATTCCATAGAGAAAGATGTGTTTGTTTACCAATTGTCCGATATTTACATTTGTTTGCTATTTGATGGTAGAATACTGAAATAAGTAGCCGAATCAAATATCTGGTTTATCTGCCGAATAGGCAGTATACTGAGTATCAACTGAATATAGTTAAAATGTTATTTTAACATTTTTATAAAAACTTAATATTCTGAGTTATTTTTCTGGTTATTGTTTTGTTTTTAAATTATTTAGTAATTTTCAGTAAATTGCTGCCCTAGAGCCAGAGCTAAGGCAGAAATACATAAAATACACCACCAGCTCAGTCATTCCATTCGAGGGTTGTAGTTCCGTGCTTATTAGCACTCATGAGCCCAGATTAGGAAGTGACTGCGCTGTAGGTGGAAAACAACTTAAGAGAGCCAAGAGTGCCAAACAAACTGGTAGCTCATATAAAAGAAGTGTTTGGCACTCTCGGCTTCCTTAAGGGGGTTTTCCATCTCCAGCTCAGTCCCTTCCTATTCTAGGCTGATGAGTGCTAATCAGCACGAAACTGCAGTCCGCAAATGGAATGACTGAGCTGGCGGTGTATTTTATGGATTTAGTAATAGAGTAAGGTTCAGGGGCATGCACAGGGGAAGGAGAGAGAGAAACACCTGTTAGCCTGAGCATGAAGGGTGCCTGAGGTTTTTTAAATGAGAGATGAATATGTGTAGGGGACATAAGAGTAAACAATATGGAGGAGGGCCAGAAAAAATCATTTGTGACGGGCCCCAAAATTTCTGGGCACGTCCTTGGTAAGGTTAATGAGGTGTGTGATAAGATTTAAGAAAAATTGAAAAAGCAATATAACTTGAGCTTAGTATTTTCTCTTGCATTAAATTTACTTTCAGTGTGATAATACTACTATTAATAAGAATTTTCATACTATAATTTTCATTCATTGTTTCAAAAAATATGTTTTTGGTCTCCATTTGTCAAATATTAAATTTTTTCAGTATTCCGTTGCTGAATATTAAAGTACAATCAACCAAACTGAATCTTCGGTGCATCCGTAATTTGAATTATATCTGTGACAAAGCCAATTTAACTCTAACCAGGAGTTTGCAATTTTTTTTTTGCATTAAAAAGTTTAACAGTTATTTTTACATTTGAAAAAAATAATTCATGGTAAAACTAAAAATAATTCTTCAATTGAATAGGCTAACTATTTAGGATATTATATAAATCTAATAACATTCTATCCAAGTGGCAATTTTGTTTCTATAGTGATTAATGTTACTTTTATATATTGTTGCAAATAATGCCAAAAATTTGAATATGTAAAATCAGTTTTAAAAATTCAAAATCCAAGTTTTAAAACCATTGGGAAAAAGTTGGATCACTGTTTAAATGTTATTTTCAAAAATGTCGGGGTTGGGGGGGGGGGTGAGAGAGAGCTTTTTTCAATGGCTTAAAAAGTCTTGGTAACAAAGTTAAGGATCTGAAATGAAATTACTTCATAAATTATTCGAGATTTTTCTTGCTTTGTCATTTGAAGTTATTGGGCATTTTATAGAATATCCTTGTGGACTTAAAAGAGGAATTAATGGTGTCAGTTACAGTTGTATACTCTTCAAACAAAGGACAAAAAAGTTTGTCGTGAGGTTAGTATTTAAATTTCACAAAGTGAGGGCTTTGTTTTTTTAGCAGAATAAAAGATCTGTTATAGGATTTTTTTTTTTTTTTGATGAATAGTTAAGAGGAAATTTTATTAATTTTTATTTGTTCTATTTAGTATATTTTCCAATTTTTAAAATTATTTTTTGCAAGCAAGGTGAAAAATAAAGTCTGAGGCTTTATTATTTTTCTCAGAAAAAAATTGCATAGCAAACTTTTTTTTTGTATATACAGTTGAACTCGGTTAGTATGAAGTATCAAAAAGCTATGAATTCGTTTGTATTAGCAGTTATTCGTAACTACTGTGAATGAGTGATTCTGTGGGGGAAAAAAAAACATGAAGAAATGCTGCTCTACATTTAAAAAATATTGCTGCACGAATTGTACATTTAGCACATTCATTTATAAGAAACGAGATATTTATTTCTGAATATATTTGGAAAATATTGAAAAAGGAAGATGGTATCGAAAATCACGGAATAGGTTGTAATCCGAAATGGAAGACGAACAATTTTATCTCCGTATAAATTGCAATTTCTGCGGGTCAACAGATGTACGGACTGTATTTTCTATGCAAAATAATCTATATTTTCTTGATACACGATGGGACTTCTACTACCAAACGAAGTAATGAATAATTTCTAGAAAAGGATACTACAGTATTCAACCACAAACGTTTTTAGTAAGAGGTCAGGAATTTTTGTTCGTCTTAGCCGAGACTTGCAATTACGCATTATGCGTGAAATTTTCATTGTAATTAGATAGCAAACCAAACTTAACGAATAAAACGTTCATTTTTGCCGTGATTTCATATTAAGAGAGTTAAACTGTACATATAATGAATGTACTTTATTTGATTAGCTTTAATGTGCTTTAAATGCAACTGAATTTTTTTAATAATGCTGCAGATGTATTTTAACTTGTAAGTTATGCCTTAAGAAAGCATATTTAATTTGCTACGTTCTTCCTAACGAACCAGTATGTTCTATTGTGTATTGAGGTAAATATTGGAAAAGATGAAAAGTGATTTTGCTGTTGCATTTAATTTAATGTTAACAGAAACTGATTTTGTAGTTTCAGAATACCATAATATTAGGCTTGTGTTTTACATGGCTAATTTTAATCTATGTTTCAGGTGCTTTGTGGAAATAAATCCAATGCCTGGGTCCAAGACATAAAAGATGATTTTTATTATTTGTAAATGTTGCGATTTGTAATACATTTGTTATGTTGTATATATGTATTTGTGAATTATTTTGTATTGCTCAAATTCTAAAATAAACAAGATCTCCACGTAAGGTTTCTTATTTTTTCTGTGTTTAAAATATTTTCAATAATAGAGAGCTTATATTAAATTGTCATTTGGGAGGTAAAACTCAGTACCAGCAAATTTTGCCTTATTGTCATCTACTGTACTTAAGTTTTTTTTTTTTTTTTTTTTTTTTTTTGTACAAGCTTGCTTATTTGGTTGGAACTCGAAAAATAGAACTCGAGTAAAATGTAAAATTTCAGCATTTCCCTAATGCTGGTATGGAATTCAAAACTTATTTTTTCACATAGCTCAAAAAATCATTTCTGCGGGTATACCTTCCCATAAGAGTACATTCAAATGCAATTGCAGATTCTTGCTTCTTTTTTTTTTTTTCCCATGTTAGTGCACTTGAATGCATAAATGTACTTGAATGCATAAATGTTTATTGCTGGGTTTTTTACTTGATTTTAGGTCCTTTTTTTATCTTTGAAAAAAAATTTAAGAAGTAATTTTTGTTTCGCTATGTCTCATAGAAAAATTTAAGTAATTTTTGTTTCGCCATGTTTCATAGAAGCCGACCTTGAAGAACCATTGCTTACCATTTTTTGTGTGAATGATTGGAAAGATCCAATCGTTTTAGTTCAGAAGTAACAAGTTTTCTGAGCATTTTTTAAAATATTGCTTGTTTTTTCATTTTTGCT
The DNA here is from genome assembly GCF_026930045.1 of Uloborus diversus. Classification (NCBI taxonomy): domain Eukaryota; kingdom Metazoa; phylum Arthropoda; class Arachnida; order Araneae; family Uloboridae; genus Uloborus; species Uloborus diversus. The sequence continues at coordinate 106,425,616 of NC_072731.1, forward strand.
GCATATTTTCATAGTTTTAGTGCATATTTCAATCACTTTTTATTGAATATAACCACAGCTCTAATTACACATTAAAAAATACTGATAATCAATCTTGTACATTGTGTAACAACATATAAGTACTGTGTAGTGTATCTATTGGGTTTTTACTTATTGATTTTTAAAAAATTGAAGTCAATTAAAATATTCTCTTAATTAATGCCTTTATTTTTAATATTCCGTAACTGTTACAGTTGAAATGGTAAGCCTTAATTCTAAAAGGAAACTCTCTCTCTCTCTCTCTTGAATTAATTTCTTACCTGTATTTATAATTTATAGACTAAAGAGATCCATTCATTTAATTAACATACTATAAAACCTGACCAAATGGGTTAAATTACTGTGAATACTAGTAATTAGGTGCCTGTGCACATTTTAAATGGTTACAAAAAGTGTTTCATTAAGAGTTTTTCCCAGTGCTAATCGTATGTGGTCACAATACCGTAAAGTGGCATAGTTACGGTACATCAACATACTAGTCCTATATGGTAAGAAAACCGTAAAATGTTACGTCGTGGTATCTTTACGGTTTTTTTGACGTACTAGTGGAATATGGTTACAAACCCGTAAAATGTTGTATTTACGGTTTTTCTCCGTATTTTTTGAATATGGTTACAAAACCGTAAATTGTGGTTTTTACGGTTTTTCACCGTACTAGCTGTATACGGTTAGAAACCGTAAAATTACATGTTTACGGTTTTTTAACCATTTTAGTTGAAAATGGTTTTGAACCCGTAAATGTGAAGTATCAACCCTAACCGTAAACTTTACGGTTAATCAGACGGACACACTGCTGCCGGTTATTTCACCGTAATTCTACGATGAAATTTCTAACAGTGTATATCACACACGAGCAGTGGAATGGATTGTGGAACTGTTCAGTGTATCAGCAGAAATTTATTTGAGGTATTAGACGGAGAGAGAAGACATGGATTCATATAAAAACCTTTATATTTTTCAAGCATGAGTGCCAAAACTGTGTCGTAAGTCCAACTTCACACCTTGATCGAAACGTCGAATTTTCTTTTAAACCATGTAGTTATTATGAAAGTAACTTTACAAATGTATTAGGCTCATCAATAAGTCCAGTCATCTTGGGAATTGCAGGGTGGAACACTAAGTGCAGCCACCTACTTCAGATGGGTTCTGGATTGCAACTAGGATCTAAAAAAAGAAATACTGCAATATACAAATTAAGATAAAACGTCGATTTTTGGTTGATTTCACGTAACTTTGCGGCTTATGCGCGAACTAAAAACTGTAAAAGAACGTAAATATTTTCAAAGATATATTAGAAGACTATTAAAAAGAAGCATTTAAGCGGGATTAGAACAAAAATTTTGAACATTTGGATTTTTATAAAAAAATTTTGAAAATTGACCATTTTTTTACCTTTTTTTTCCAACTTCGCTGCCAATGCGCGAACTAAGGACATAAATATTATTTTTTTTTAATTATTTTTCTCATGTTTAGGATGCAATGCACAACTTTTTTTTAGCTATTAGAAGTTGCTTCTCAAAAATATCCTTTTTTCGGCCCACCCTAATATACAGTAGTGGACAAAATCGAAGAAACTTTTTGAAAAATGTTGATGTTTGGTTTGATGTCTAATAACACGATTTTTGTTTTGTACCAATACTACAAAATTATATATCATTGAAAATATAATTTAATCAAGATTGTAAAGCAATCAAATTTAAGAATGGATTTTTTAATAGAACCACATTTTTAAGGAAAAGGCGTTATACATAGAAAAAATGGAATATGCAAAAATTTTTGCTATATCACTTAATTTTTAGTTGCATAATCTTTTTCAAAGTATAAACGTCAAGATAAAAGAAAGATCGGGTTATAAGTATTTGAGTTATCAACTTCTAGTCGACTGTATTTTCTAAACTCTTCATCAAAATTTTTATAATTTTTCGGCAGTGTGACTTTAAAACAATTTCACAGAAATAAGTTTTATTTTTTCTACTTTTCTTCGGAGAAATGTCTATATTAAATGAAAATTGCACAATACATTACACCGTAAAACATTGAAATAATCTTGTGAAAAACCTTGGTCTTTGTAAGTTAAGTGCCTGACAATATGAAGACGTTTGATAATCCTTCCAAATTTATTTGTCTTATAATATATTTGATCATTTTATGAACTTAGGTTATGAATTATAATAAAAACAGGTTTATTTTAAATAAAATATTCAGCATCTACTTTTGCAATGATAATGAATGTATTCAACGGTTAGTCTCACTTGAAGGCTTTACATATTGATACACAACCTCTAATCATTACATTATATATCAACGCTTAACTAGTTTTACTAACTGAATTAGGGCTATATCATCTTCATGAGATGTGGCCCATACTTAAAACGTCCTTAACTTATATTTGAAATAAAACTATAAGGCACTCGTTTCGTATCCGTTACGAAACAAATTATTGATTATGTAATCAGACTATCTTTTCACAAAGAAACGAAATGAGGGTTCTTGACGTTACGTTTTCTAAAATTAGAGATAAAGGTCCTCTGGGAAATAATAGCTATGAGCTCTGTAAGATAAGAATAAGCTAGAAGAGCAATTAAAACTTTGTTGTTTAAAATGAATTGGGATATTGATGAAAGGTAAAATCCAACGTTCACGTTGCGAGAGATAATTGCTTTGAACTTCAGAAAATAAATGTTTCTTACATAGCAGTTGATCATTAATGGGTAATTAAGTCGCTTAAAAAAAAAGAATATCAAACTTATACTCGATTCACTTTTTTTGGTACACACATACACGGATGATATCTTTCGAGTGCCTGAAAAATCGAAAAATGGAGAATTTCACGATTTACATTTATTTAATGTTTTTCTAATGATGAAGTATAGAAAAATTACGATTGGTGCAGACTTAGCGCAGAAAATGTTGTTGAACTATGATTATATGTTTTGATTCCGCAACAAACCTGTAGTTTCAAAAGAAAAAATGCATGATTTCACCGTTTCTTTGTGACTTGTTTACTTTTGCTTGATGTTTTTAAACTTCTATAAGACATAAACGTTAGAGGTAACTACTGTACAAGAAGACTATTTGATTTTCTGTTTAGAGTTAAGCATTCTATTTTCCGAATCCATAAAAAATGAAGAATTTTTTTTTCTCCAAACTTTTTGTAAGATTAAAATAATTGACTGTAGTTTTCTGAAATTTAACGGTTTCAGATGGACGTCATTATGCTCATAATTCAGAAGAACTCCCAAGAAAAAAATGATGATTCACAACTTATTTAATCCACATCTAAAACTTTAAATGCTTTGATGAAATAAAAAAAAGAGCTCTTGCTTCAAAAACTAACGAAAATTATCTGTAAACCGCTCTTGTTTGTAAATGCTGAAAATTTAACGAGATTGTAACATATCGTTTAAATATTCCTTTTTAATTTTTCTCCTTTAAGTACTTATATCTCTTATGCAATAGTGTCTTTTACAACGTTTTTTGCTTACGTCACTACAAACAAAATTTGAAAAAAAAAAAACACAAAACCGAAAACTTAGGCGGGAAAATTACAAAATATGCTTTGATATATTTTTTTTAAATATTCAAGCACATTTTGCAAGCAATCTTAAGATATTAGTAATAAATATACTTTTTTTTTGCTTATTTAGTAATTACTACTACTGAAATGTAAAAAAAAAATCGAATCGTTTCTGGAAAATAATAGGCAGCTAATGTGCCTAATTTTCTCCAATATGATATCTGGTCAAAGCAAGGAAACTTCAGCTAAAAGTTAGAATATTTCTTAAAACTTCAGAAAACTTCCGAATCAAAGCCAGTTATGTTTCTGGATTAACTATGGAACCTTTGGTGGACACTTTAAAATGCGTACAATTTTAGCTTGGCACCTTACTGCTTTGCCGGAAAAGCTTCTAAAGCAAATATGGCCAAGCTAAGACGGAATTGTAAGCAATTCCTTCAACGCTATAATATTCAGAGACTGCTCTTCACCCTTGATTCGGACTTCAGTCAATTCGGAAGAGCCGTAACTAATCTGAAGGAGGAACACTTAATAAACAAGCTTAATTAAAAACTGGTGGCCAAAAGATTTTTCATCATGGTACAAAATCGGCATTCATGGAACGTGTAGCGATTCAGAAAACGTTTTCACTGAAAAAAAAAAATCTAAACGTTACTCGAAGGTAATCAATGACGTTTTAGATTTTTTTTTAAGTGAGTCACCAACTTTTCGGTTCTATAACATCTCGAAAATTAAAAAAAAAATTAAAAAAAAAAAAAAACTTTTTTGAAAGCTTTTTTTTACATAGTCTAAATACAAATTATCACTTTATTTTTTAGTAGAAAAGTAGTCTCCAGAAAAAACGTTAGGTTAACATCGTTGTGGATTGTTAACACTCCGTCGGGCGCAACTGATCTATTAGGCACACCTCGAATTCTTTAGTTAGCCACGCGCCCTCAATAGCTTATGGAAAAATGTATATTCATTTTCTCAAATAAACTTGTTACATTCGAAAATCATGAAAAACTTTTATTTCTCTTCTTTGGTGTTTGTAGTCGACATTTTTTTCGTAAGAAAATGTGAACATGCATAGAAAAGATCAGTAGATCAAAGTGTGCTTCCCAGGCTCAGTGCGCCCGATCATGTTCTACAACATATTGCGCCCGACGGAGTGTTAAAAGTTACCAGAAATCTGTTTCAAAATTAAGATTTATATTACTGTTTAAAGAAGCAGTTTTTTAAATGTAAGGGAAATGAAAAGGTAAGCTGTAACAGAGCTGCAACGTACAACGACTTTTCTTATATAGTTGAGTCCGTTGTAACTATTTTCTTTGATACCATTAAAAAAAAAAGACATTGACGCAGAATTTTAGAAAAATCAAAAAGAAGCGTTTTTTCCTCAGGTTTGTTCTGAAACTGTTTTTGTTATTTTTGCAGAGTTAAGGTTACCAGAGTTTTGAAACACTACCAAACTACGCCAAAGTAATCAAAGTTCGAATATTGATACATCCAATAATAATTGATACATTATAACACATTTTTCTGTTTCAAAACGAAGCTTTTTGATATTTTGGAGTACAATATGACAAGTTATTCAGATCAAAATTGTTAAAACAATTTACAGTCCAAATGTCAGATTTCCTGTAAATAAAGAAAGGGAACGAATGTACGATTTCAAGTGTGATTTTCGGAATCCGCAACAGTTGCAAAGCTATTGTTGAACAATATTAATTATTACATATAACTCTGTATTAGTCTTTGTCTGAAAATTAATAAAGCATATTAAAAATCATAAATATACATTTTTAAATTTTTAAACAACACCACTTCTAACATTGTTAAACTTGAAAATTTTGCTTTTGGTGTATTTATTTCTCGGTGATTATTTAAACATGGTTGGCCAAAGATAAATAGAACTTACTAGCTTGGCGAATGCTATCATTTTATTTATTTATTTATTTATTATGAACTTTTGATTAAACCTCGTCATTGATCAAGAATCTATTAAGTAAAAATAATACACCAAATAAGTCAATTTTCCGTTAACGTGAAAGTTTCGAATAAAATACTTAACCAAATCACACAACTTCAAAAGCTTCAATAAAATGTTTAAAATTTCGCCATGTAATTAATCCGCCATCGAGTCAATAATAAACAGTAAAAGTTCTATTATAACATAAAATAATGAAATGAAAAGCAAATATGGCGGTATCATAAGGTTTTCTTTTCTTTTTTTTTTTTTTTTTCAATTTTCCCAAAGGCAAAAAGTAAACAAGTAGCCAAATCAAATGACGTACCTGTAACGAAAAGGTACACTTTTTCTCTAACGAATGATTGAGATATCTACGACTGATTCCTGAAACTGATTACTTTCCATAAACAATTGAACAATATTAGTTTAAATAGTATCTTAGTGTTTTTTAAATGTTTTCTATACATTAAGCATTTAATTTGTTATGAAACCACCAAAATGGCTGCTGAAAAATTAATCTTCCTGGCAAAACAAATGTTTTTCTTAAAAAATAAAAATGAAGTACTGAAATTAATTTTTCTACTCTACCTTTGCTGTTCATTATTTTTACTTACTAGGAATTTATGATATTACAGCGTTTTTTTTCTGATCTCAAAACATTTAACTCAGTAAGGTGGATAAAGCACATAATTTTCTTTCGTACACAATTACTCAATTCCATTCAATTTCTCCACAAGCTGCTCACTGCCATTTGCATTGCGTCATTTTATTTGCCCAAGTTAACCCATATTGGACCACTCATAGAACGTGACATCAAATTTTTTAAAGATTGTAACTACGTTATTACTAGGATGTGTTTAGACATATAAAACAAAAATTTTGAAAATATCTTTTATATTTAAAAAAATACAAGCTGTCCTATAGATAGGACAACGGTCCAAAACACTACAAAAATCTCACATTTTTATCTTACCTTCTGAGGAAAAAATTACAGAGGAAACTTTGGAAAACATACTAAACAAAGTCCAACATTGCATTTTTGGCACATAGTTGTTGGTTTTCGCTTGCAATTTTTCAAATGGCATCTTCTTTGGCGGCCATCAGCATTTTGTACCAGTATATGCTCATTGTTGAAATGAAGGAGTTCTTTGTTATTTTATAGCAAACTGCGCTGTTTTATTTTATTCCTTGGAATTGATTCACCTAAGTAACTGATAGTTACTGATCTTCGGAAGGTTAATATTTCTTGTACTTCACTCTGACAAAATAATTTAGAAAGCTTCCAGACTGCAACAAGAGCTGTTTCAAAGCAGTTCAAGGAAATGGGCCAATACCACGTTTTTCCTTGGATTGAAGCAAAATAAACTTCAGTATGACTGTCAAAAAGGTCTACTCCATTTTTATATTTGTTATAGGTGGTGACACAATATGGCACATCGACTTCTTTTCTGCCTCCCTTGACCCGGCGTTCTACTTTGTTTTTTACTTTTGTATCTTCAAAATTGCTCATCAAAGAAACGACACGATTATTATTCCATTGTACAGCAGCAATTTTGTTGGCAGCGTCAAATACTGCGTCGGAAGCACCTCTTGCTGTCTTAGACAAATATTTCAGACTTCAATGGACATTTTGATATCCTGTTGACTCTTACAGTCCCAGTTGCACAAAATTATTTTTGCTTCAGTCGAACAAGTAACCCATGGGAGGTAAAAAAGTTATCCATGTATACCTTGTGAAATGAAGGATTTTTCACAACAGATAGTAAATTTTCAAAAACGCGTTGAGAAAGTGGTTTGTTACATTTTTCATGAGCTCCTTGATATTGAAAGGGTATCCATCGTAAGATGCCAGAATCCATAATTTATATCCAAATTTTACTGACTTGGTTTTTCATGAACATCTTTACCAAAATAACGCACCATTCTTTCCTCAATTAGATTCTCTGAAAAAACTCCGAACTGCTGCAAAGCAGCATTAAGTTTTTCAAACAATGGTGGAATTTTGTAACAACGATCTTGTTGAATTGTCATTGAAATGAAGATAATGTCTAATGTCACAGTATTTTTTTCTTGATATAGCATTACTAACTAATGTTGTGCCTATATCGGGAGTATTTTCCCAATACATTTTTCATGCGGTAAAATGTGATAACCTCTATAAAATATAACACCTAGGATATCGGTTCGTCTCTCTAATGGTGTGTGATATGTCAGCCATCATATGAAAAAGTACAATAGGACTTTTACCAGAAACAATATCTGTTATATTTTGGTGTTCTTGAAAAGTAATAGATTTAGGGCTTAGATTGAATTTTGGTTCACATTTTTTCCCCTTCACATCCTTCATTTCGAAAAGAGGCCCATCACATTTGTTTTTCTTAAAGATTTCAACACTTCCAGCAGCATCTTGTACATCAGATTTATCATTCAATGCTGGTGTATGACAATTTGTGAAAGAGTCATCTATTTCTTCTTCTTCACTAACTAAATCAGGTTCGGGAGAAATAATAATCACTTCTGGTTCATCAATTTCATCATCAGAGAGAGAGATTTCATATAATCAAGGGCTTCCTCAACTGTCAGTAATTTTTTCACCATTTTATAAAAATCTCATTTTTTCACATATCATCTAAGAAACACTATGCACTGCAAAGCGAACCAAAAAGCAAATGATACTCTGCTCTAAAAGGAATCCTAAATTTCAGAATGGTTTCCCTAAAGAGAACAGGTGTACACCTACAAAAGATCTCGTTTCAAGGAATGCAAATCTTTATATATCTTGTATATAAAAAAGAATACCTAGTGGGGGAAGGGGAAGCTTCTGTCAATCAATTGGACACCCTTCCGCCTTAAAACTCCACCCACTTGACCTTGGTTTGTTATTGTATGAATACAGCTTGTTTCAGGATTATTTTTGTAGGAATGTTAATCAGGAGAAAATGAGGGTCGGTATTGGACTGTTGTCCTGTTTTTAGGACACCTGAATATTTCGCTAAATAAACCTATAAAATATAATTGTTTTCTTGAATTTTATTATTTATAGCAAAAGCACTGTTCTGCTACTCCAAAAATAAATCCATAAATTTATTTTTAAAATGAATGTATAACTTTTAATTAATCATAAAATAATATATGTTAATTAAGTTTTAAGTTTTATTGTCATTTCCCAATTTAAATTAAATTTATTGGTCAAACATTAGCTTCTATGTTATACACACCTACGTCAGAAAAAGTTTGTGACAAAGTTTACATAAATCGGTCTATTTACTTGTGATTTATACTTGTTTATTTCAGCTGTCCTATTTATAGGACAGCGGTCCAATATGGGTTAAAGAATGAAATAAAAAAAATAGAAAAAAAAAATAGAACCGACTTCAAATTTGCTCTAAAAAGTGAAAAATAATTTTATTCTTTAAACACCATCGATAATGCTTTTAAACATATTTTTTGAAGTTGGCGCAAAAACAAAACGTAAAATCCATTGTAACCATGCTTCGTTCATATTTTTTTCAGAAAAGCATCCAAAGTTACGAACGAAACATTTATATCGTTATTCAAATATGTTGTCTTCAATGCATACTTTTTGTGATAGTGAAGAAACTGGGCCTGGTTACATTTATAGTTGTAGTTGAGTTATGGCTGTGAATGATTTTATCTATCGTTTTAGCGCCAACTTCAAAAATTATGTTTAAAAGCATTATCGATAGTTTTTAAAGAATAAAATTATTTTTTACTTTTTAGAGCAAATTTGAAGTCGGTTCTATTTTTTTTTCTTTTTTTTTTCATGTCATTCTTTTTAGTATAAGAGTAAGTATTTCAGAAATAGTAAGAAGTTACCATCACGAAACTTCACCTTATTTTTTTCATAAAAATGCTCCATACTAAAAAAAAAAACTATAAACACGCGTTACATTTTAAGCGATTGGCACTAAAAACTTATCTTTGTTCCTCTTTGGAATTGATGTGTAGTTAATTTAGTTATAAGCATTTAAGTATTACGTTTTTCCTAACTAATTTACATTTCACATCATTTAGGTTGCTCATGATGCAATTCTGTATTCTTACTTAGCCCAATCATTTGTTATTGGCATAGATGATAACGAAAAAAATACTACTGTAGTTGAGGCAAACCTAATGGTTGCATTGTGAAGGCTAAGCAGATCAGATCCTAATCACTGCATCACCTCGCTTCCAGGTTAGGTTTACCCCCACTATGGAGCAATAGCACTGAAGAAGGGAAGATTTCGATAATTCACATATTGTTACTATAAATCAGCAAGGTTACCAAAATAAAACTATTTACGCCAAAAATAAGACGACAGCGCCAGATTCCCGACTGTTATCGAAATATCCCCCTGAAGAAACTTGATGCTTGCTTCAGTGAAGCCTTCATTCAACATTATCATTACAATTACTATTAATGTTACTGTCGTATGGCACCAAACTTTCATAAGAATGGGTTTTAAATTTAATCATTTAATAGAGAAATTGCATGAAGTTTATGGTTTTTTGCCCATAACTTTTTTTCTAAAGGACAAATAGGGTCAAACAAAGTAATGGGACCAAAGTTGAGCCATTCCCTATCCATTAAAAAAGAATCATCAAAATTGGTTCACTAGGTGAGACACTGTGAGTCGACAAAAAAAAAAAAAAACATATATACGGTATGAACTGATAACCGCCTCCTTTTTGAAGTCGGTTAAAAAAAAAGAGTCTTTAGAGATGCAAAGAAAATAAATTAGCTTTGTTCTAGTTCTGACGCGTGGACGATAAATTGATCTACGAGCAGGATGAGATACGTTTTCGAGATATCCTGTTTTGAAATAACATAACATCATCTTAGATTGATGTTACTTAACGTTTGGCTTCCAACAAGTAATTTAAGTTAACGCACTCCTTGAAAATGTGGAAAAGGAAGCTGTCAGAACTCAAGACAAATTAGTTGTTGGTTTTGCCACGAGAAGGCAGGAGTAAAATATTATTTGAACTAAATGCTTTATTTCTTGCTCACATTAACTGCTTTTAGCATAACGAAACCAATATTGCGTTAAGATAAATAAACATTATTTTGATATATTTCCTTATTATTAAAATAAAAAGTAGTCGATAAGATAAAGCTCATAAAAATCATTTAACTAAAAGATAGGGAAAAAAAGTCGATACCTTATTTTTCTAACTAAACATGTTTTTCTTTTTTCAAAATGATGCTTATGTCCATATTTCTGCACCCCAGAGCCAGAAGGACGTAAGTCCGAACATTGCGATTTTCAGTTTTTTAGTGAAATGTGTATAGAAGCCTATTTTGCATGGAGACATGTGAACGTGATTATTTGAAAAAAAATTATACTTTTAAATTTTTTACCAGGGCTAAATGAGCGCGCGTTCCATCCTTTACTTAGCCAGAAAAAGTTTTTCCTCTCTACTGTATAATTGTCACAATGTGACTTGCGTGTGTCCTCTGGCTCTAAGTGTACGTAAACAAAATATTTTTTTAATATGAGTGTTTTATGCATATGTTACTCAAAAATTAAAAAGCTGGAAAATACTGACATTAACCGGTGTCTTACAGTCATGGTACAGTCCTTGCAGTTTAATTAATTAGAATCCTTACATTTGGAACAATAATTTCTTTTTCCAAAAAATAAGCATGTTTTTACTACACAAGGGAAACTCTGGGCTGAAAATGTCAATGTTTAAATCGAAGCTATTGAGCATGCAAGTTGTCAAGAATGCAATTTTTTTGCAAATTCAGTACTTCGAAATCAAGGTTTTTTTTTCATTTATTACATGATTGCTCCTTGATATCATATGCTTATAAATACTGGAACATGATGGTGATAATAAAAAAATTGCAATGAATCAATAATTATATATATATATATATATATATATATATATATATATATATATATAGTAAAGTATGTAGTTTCACATACACGGGTAGCACAGAAATAAGTGTATGTAACAACGAAGATAAACAACAATAACAACAACAAAAATGAACATGGAACGTTAAAAATAAACTAGGAACATTGAAAACAAGAATTGATGAAATCATGGGTATTAAACTGCTGCTACGTTTACGAAGAGCTGGAGCAGCTGGCATATTAAATATTCTGCAAGGTTTCTGTGTGGGTCAGTACTATACATGCAGTAAAATTAATTAGAAAAAAAATTTTATGTATTTGAATTGACGAACTTATATGTGTAACTACTTATAAGGCTTAATATAGTAGGCAGGAAAATTATAAAACGTCATATATGCTTATTTTTTGGATAAATGCAATAAATAGTATGCTTATAGTAATATGCTGTCATGTATTACCAACCCCCCAGCTCTGACCTGCAAAATAAAAAAGAAAAAATTACATACCACATGATTTCAAACATTTCGTCGACATTGGGTTTGCATAGTCTGAGTGTATTTTATTCAATGTTCTTTTCGCATATTAGGTTACACCTACAAAAAATTCTTTAAAAAAATTTTTTCACACAGAACTTTTTCTCATGGCTGCTAAATGTAAAAAGAAAAATTGTAAAACTTGTGCAGTTAGTGGAGACTCTGTCGTTGCTGTATCTAATAGTCATACCCCATTTTGAAAATTAAATAACGTGATATATAAAATTACATGTTTAACTTGTTTTCAATGTTACATCGGACAAACCTCTAACGAACTGCATTTACACATTAATCTACATCGTTCACAAATTAACAAAGCAGCCCGGCCCTCTTTCGAAATTAACCATTTTAAAACACATTCTTTTGAAAATATCAAAATTGATATACTTGCACATCATGAAGATACAAATGAACGATTAAGTGCTGAAAATGATCTTATACTTAAAAACAAATCACTCTATCCATATGGACTGAATACCTATCTTAACTTTTTTAATATGCAGGATAACAAAAACATTTTCAGACTTTTTTACAATTTTAATACTAAAACTCGAATTTCCAGAGGCCATAAAGGCTCACATAAGAACAGTAAAATTATCAATAGCATTAACCTTAACCTTTGGTGCAAAGAGGTCGAAGATTCGTTTCTCAAATTATCTAATATTAATCACGTCAAAAACTATATTTTCAAGTTAAAAACTTCCACTTTGAAAAAATTGAAACCGTATCTTTCTAAATATAAATTTGTCAATGAACAATGTAGAGATTTAATCTCTGATCTTATAAATTACAGAATCGGGTTTGAATTTACAGCTAAAGAAAATATTTATTTCACTATTTCCTTCCAACAGAAAAGTTTCGATAATATTCCATTTCACAAAATTATAAATAAACTGGCAAATTATTTTCCACTAAAAAATAAACAAATCATAACTGCCTTTAAGTATTGCAAGCCTTTTTGCAAAAGTATTTACAATTACCGTGATGTTGCTTTTTCGCATACTGCTGATGATTTTCCATGTTTATGTAATCAGGACAATTTTAAGAAATTTGTCGACGCTGATCACAAGCACGTAATTACTGGTAATTTACATATTATAAAAAACACAAATGTCAGATATTTGATGAATCTCGGTGCAAAATTTAGACTCAACAGAACTTGCAAATTCAGCAAAGCAGTTCATATTTTTAAAGTTAACATTCTTCGTTTCATTAAAAAAGTTGCATACTCGCACGCAATACCTTTTGAAGCATTCCAAGAATGGAAAGATCTATTAATCATTGAATTTAAAACTTTTTTAGCTAAACAAATTAACAACGCAGAATACCAATATCAAAATTTGAAAAAAGATGAAATCGAATATATCAACAATTTAAAAAGATTCTTTGTCTTTGTTCCAATTGATAAAGCTGCCAATAATTATGGCATCATTTGCAAACATTTCTACGTTAAACAAGTCTTACAAGAACTTAACTCGTCTCTTTATTACGAAAAATCGAATCTTTCTACAGACGTGATTATTAAACAGTTTATTGCATACAATAAACTTTGCAAATCGAATTTTTCATACAGTTTTACAATTTCAAATTGTCAAAACCTGCCTTTCATATTTATGACGCCCAAATTCCACAAATCACCAATAAAATTTCGTTTCATTTGTTCTACTACAAAAAGTTTTGGAAAAAATATCAACATCAAATTACAGTTTATTTTGAAAAAAAATTATGATTTTCTGAAGGTCAAATTTATGCATACGAGCTATTTCTGGTGCATTGACAACAGTTTCGAAATCATTAAAAATCTACAACGCACACCTAAATCAATTTACACATTTGACTTTGAGAATCTATTCTGCAACATTCCCATCGAAGATTTATATACAACTTTGTTAAAACTTTTTGACATATTTTGCATTGGTGAGGAATTGGGCATCGACAGGAATTTTTTCAATAGTCTTTGTCATTTCTGTTTCTTTAACAATTTTGTGACTTTCAACAACTTTATTTTTAAACAAATACATGGAATTGGCATGGGCACCAACTATTCCAGCACAGCTGCTAATCTATATCTCTTTTTCTATGAATTTAAATACACAGTACAGTATAATAAAAAACATGATATTTTCAGGTATATAGATGACATCCTTATCTTCAACAAAAGTATGGATGACATTTTCCCTTTAATCTATCCACAAAATCTACAACTCACTAAAGCCAATGACAACTTTCTGTCTGCCGATTTTCTGGACATTTCTTTCAAAATTGTTGATTTTAACCTTATTACAGATATCTATGATAAAAAAGATAACTTCAATTTTTACACAAAAAGTATGCCACATTGGTACAGTAATTTACATAAAAAGATCTTCATTAATATTATAATTGGACAGCTAAGCAGATTTTTTAAAATTTGTAGCAACAATTCTCAATTCAATAAACAAATCTTCAAATTTGCTGCAAATCTCTACTATTACAATTTTTATCCTGCCAATTTCACATTTTATTATCTTAATTTATTCAAGAAATCTTTTCTTCAACAAGGACAGAATTTAGTTTCCACCCAAACAACTGCGATTTGGCAACAGTGTAACTGGGTAACTTTGATGATAAAGAGCGCTGAAATCCTTTCGACAGGAAGGTGCTTTTTGGATGCCCTGCCCCAGCGACCTGTTCGATTGGCGTGGCATCGGATTTTCGTCTCTGGCAAATGGATACCTAGACATAGACATTGTTGTCGACGAAATGTTTGAAATCATGTGGTATGTAATTTTTTCTTTTTTATTTTGCAGGTCAGAGCTGGGGGGGTTGGTAATACATGACAGCATATTACTATAAGCATACTATTTATTGCATTTATCCAAAAATAAGCATATATGACGTTTTATAATTTTCCTGCCTACTATATTAAGCCTTATAAGTAGTTACACATATAAGTTCGTCAATTCAAATACATATACTTTTACTTCTAATTAATTTTGCTGCATGTATAGTACTGACCCACACAGAAACCTTGCAGAATATTTAATATGCCAGCTGCTCCAGCTCTTCGTAAACGTAGCAGCAGTTTAATACCCATGATTTCATCAATTCTTGTTTTCAATGTTCCTAGTTTATTTTTAACGTTCCATGTTCATTTTTGTTGTTGTTATTGTTGTTTATCTTCGTTGTTACATACACTTATTTCTGTGCTACCCGTGTATGTGAAACTACATACTTTACTATATTTTCAATACATTTAACAACTTTAGCTGCAACATTGCGCTGTTTAAATGTAGAATATTTTACATCAAATTTTGATCATTATATATATAATATATATATATATATATATATATAAATATATATATATATATATATATATATATATATATATATATATATATATATATATATATATATATATATATATATATAGAAATGACATTAAATTGTACTTCTTGATTTAGAAAGGGAAGCATGCTGCAAATTATTTTTATGACATGTTTGGAAAGCAAAACCATCACGGAAATTGATTCGTAAGTTAATTAAACGATAAATAAAAGTTCAATTTCAAGTGACGAAAAAGGTTGTATATGAGTTTTTTCATTCATTTAACTCAACAAAAGATACCAATCACATACCAATAACTTTAAAATAAAACTTACGTTTTAAATATAAAATAAGGCATACAATGATATGAAAAAGGTAATAAAAGAAGAAAAAAAGAACAAAAAGAAAAAAAAAATACCATCTATGGTTCAGAGAACTACTTTTGTTACTTTTCTGAAAAGTAGAGGGGCAAAAAGGAATAGGCAGAAATACACATAATGCCTCAATTTAATGGGAGAATTTACATCTAAAATAGATTGAAGCAAGACCAAAACGGAATCGGATTATTTCGTCAACGAGAGGTTTTTCGGTTAACATTGGCTTACAGTATTTGGAGCACAAAAACGAGCAGGAAAAAAGCGATTAAAGAACATGAAAAAACGATATTTTCTAAACTTGTTAGGCTTTTAGTGTAAATAGAAATCAATTCAAATCATCTCTAACACTTGTGTTATCTAAGCAAATTAAAGTTCCGAAACTGAATTAGAAAGAAACTAGGAAAAGTTTAATGCACTAACAAAATTTTGTAAGTAAAATTATTACGATAACGAGCATGTTACCATACAAAAGGGAAAATTTTTAATTATTCTTTAGCATTAAAACAGCAAATATATATATATATATATATATATATATATATATATATATATATATATATATATATATATATATATATATATATATATATATATATATATATATATATATATATATATATATATATATATATATATATATATATATATATATATATATATATATATATATATATATATATATATATGTCCAAAGTTGTATTACTTGATTACTTATTTAGAGTATAAAACGAAAAATTTACGTGCGTAAACATTAGATAATTCAATTTCCTTTAACGACTTAGAAGTGACTAGAGACGCATTTCAGTCATCGCTGTCTTTGTAAATATCCATTTAAAAATGTAAAGTTCTTCATATGTTTAATATTTATTAATGTATTGTTAAATATTATACTTATTTACAGTTGAGGTTTCCTGCATCTAACAGAACGTACAATATGTGTCGTTGTATTATTCCTGTGACGGAAAGCAAACATAGTTTAGGTTCGATGCTTTTCCTGTAAACTTGAATGATTTTTTAAAAAAAAAATGTTTTTGCATAAACCTTAAAATGTTAAAATATATTCTGCGAAAATATTTAGATTAAAATATTTTTATTAGTTAGAGATTCTGCTTGACTTTACAGTGCTGCGCAAAAGTTTAATCAGTTCAAAAGTTTAACGAAAAAAATTCACCCAAAAATCTGTCTTAATTCCCATTTTGTCCGCCATTTTGCTCACTATATTGATGTTTTTTATTCAACTCGACCACACCTGGATATGTTTAACGTTGAACACGTTAGAAAGAACGTTAACTACCGAAAATATCCATTTTGACGATCTCCGAATAAATTTCAACGCGTTTTCTCGCGACGTCTGTATGTACGTATGTATCTCGCATAACTCAAAAACGGTATGTCCTAAAAAGTTGAAATTTTTTACGTAGACTCCTAATGGAGTCTAGTTGAGCACCTCCCTTTTTGGTTGCATTCGGATAATCCAAAAGGAGTCTTTTGCACCTTTTTTTGAGGGAAATCATTGTTAATTCCAATGCAAACTGAAATGGTGGCAAATACTTGGCAATATATCGCGAAGCTTTTGGCCGCCCAGTTTTTTTCGCCAACTTGGCATCAAATTTCGGCGTTTTTTTTGGCCCCTATTGGCGATATTTAGAGAGTTTACCATTAAATCACGTTAAGCTGTTCAATATTGAGAAAATTAATCTGTATAAAACGTTTTTTTGCTTCAGTTTCCAACAAAGTTGGGGTAAAAATATCTAAAGTTTTTTTGCTTACTCAAAGGCACTATTATGATTGAGTTGGTGTAAAAGAAAGTCATGTGATGCACACATCAGCTCGTTTCTTTCAATGACAAGTGTGCATCGATGCGCTCTTTTGCTGAAAATTTCCAATCATATCCACCCACACTTTTACCAATAACCAATAAGCTCTCCATCAGAACCTCTTAGTATATTTCTTATAGCTATAACGCCATTTAGAAAGCACACTAATATTCTAATTTTCTAGGCTTCTTTTCGTACAGCGACAAATAAGTATTGATGCGTTCTTTACCTGGAAATTCCAATTACAAACACCCACGCTTTTACCAACCGCCAACAAGCGCTCAATCAGAATCTCTTAATATGTTTCTAATAGTTTTTCCGTCATTTAAGGAAATTAATATATTTGCCTATAGTAGGCAAAAGTGCCCCAGATCATCAGCGGGCCATCACTAAGTTGCCCGCTGAATATGCGTTTAGTATATTTCCACAATTCGGGTTAATAGAAAAAAAACCTTCTGGATCATAGAAGTTCCCGTTTTTTCGATTGAAAAAATAATAGCACTAATCTGTCGTCAGGACATTACGTGTGGCATTGTGACTGTTGAAATTCTTCTGATTTGTGACAATATTAAAAAAAAGCCAATTTTCTTTTTTTTTTTTTTTGATGAATTCGGATTCAATTCTTTGTCCATTTATGGTGTCATGTGATTTTTGTAAATCTAATTAAGAGACAAATTTCTAGTTAAAGTCTTTTTTTATATTTATATGATAACAAGAAAATCGCCCATCAAGATAAGACAGATGAAAAATGCTTCTACATTTGAACGAAGCCATTGCCTGTTTGATGATATTTTGATATTTAAAATCGTAACCCTAACTCCAGTGGATTAAACCTAAACTCCAGTAGATAGAGTTCATTGTTAACCTTTTTTTCGTTTCTTCATTCACCTGAAATGACATAGTCTTACCAGTAAAACAGTTAAGTTACCGGATCGAGTACAGCCTTGTCACGGTAAAGCCTTTCCCTGCATGTTAAATATTACCAAAACATATTATCAAATTATCATGCCGTGGCGCGAGTTTCATCGTTGAAACTACAGGTTACTCGATCTTTGGCTATTACGTATTTGAGGATTAAAAGCGTTTTTTTTCTGCCTTATGGCACGATACGCATGTGATAATCGTTCTCCGCGATACAAATGAAATAAATACCACGTTTGAACTGATTTAAAAATAATAACTTTTTTTTTTAAATTGATTAACCTTCATCTTTTGCTTTTTGAAATTTTTCCACTTCTTCTGGTGAAAACTGCAGAGTTTTTGACAATTTGATCACTTGTTGAGTAATTGCGGCATTTTAAAACTTAGTGAAGAAGCGTCGCCGAATCTTCATCTTTATTTTTTCTAGAGATATTTACATAAAACTTCAACTGTGAAAAAAAATGCGTGACACAAAATTAAACGTTTATTTTTTCAACCGTATCTAATTCATGTCACGATTATTTTTTTGCAAGTTTCAGAAAAGTGTTTGTGATAATATCATTCCCCTACAGTTGAATTTTTAAAGCATTTAGTTAAACAATTTTCATTTCAATGAAATAATTTTTTGCACCCGAAGTTTTGAGCCGCACTATGGGAACTTTGGTTTTAATTAATTGAGTTCTGGGGGACGAAGAATCAAACATTTATATTCCTCCAAACAGTCGTGAGGAAAAACTTTGCTCTGGAAATTAACTCTTTTCAAATTGAGCCGTTATTTTTTCAACCTCATACTATACTATAACTAATATAAATTTAGTTTTATGCGTGGATTTGTTCAATTATTTATTTATTTTATTTACCACTTGATTTTTAAAAGCAGGAGGATAACTGATTGGGCTTATTCATGAAACCTTATTTCATTTTTGTATTACGTTAAATCGTGTATCGTCACTATTTTTTTCTTCTTTTGAATACTAATATCTACCTTAATACGTATATTTACGTTTGACAAAGTGAACTAAGCTACTTTGGCCTTTTGAACTAGTAACAGTATTACTATTTTTAAATTAGGAGTATTTTCAAACTAGTGTTATTTCTTTTAATGAATAATAAAGAGTTTTTCCAATTTAATTATTTACAGCTTCGAGACATTTCAAAAAGCATAAATACGCTAAATAGATTGAAATCCGCATTTCTGTTTGCAAAAAAAATACAATATTTAGTAACTGAAACTATAAGCAATAGCTGAAATTCAACTTTATAAAAATAAAATGACTCATAATTAAGAACGACGACTATTAGTAGTATTTTAATGTAAGAATAATGTAAAATAATTGACACCGATTTTAAGTCGGTAAAATTGTTTTATTCAAAAATTATCTTGTTCAATAGTGTTTTTACAAAGTAAATGTCTCACTGTACAAGGTAAGTCCTTTAACAGAAAATTGCCTTAGTTTTTTTTTCTTTGCTTTTTTTATTTTCTTATGTTTCGATTATTGTGCTACGCAAAAATATTTTTCCCCACTAATTATTCTCAAAGCGAAAGTGACCCTAATAACTCATCAAGAAAATTATGGTAGATGACTTTTCGAACAAACCCCGTACAAAACATTTGGGATAGATAATGTCAGAAACAGCCTTTGGTAAATCTAAGAGCAGATGTGGTATAAGTTTTGCGTTTATTCATTCTCCAAAAATGACAGTTTAACCAGTAGCCAAGTTAGCGGATTCAGTTCAGCCTTGTCAAAATAAAGCATTTCCCAGTATGGCCAAAACATATTATAAAATTATCATGTCTTACGCGAGTTTCATTATTGATGACTTCAGCATTACTCGATCCTTCGCTATTATATATATGAGGATTTTCATTTCAGGACAATTTTTAAATCAAATATGTATGATTTGAGTCTGCGTCCCTCAAAAATTCTATTTCCTGTTACAAAACTAAATACCTTTTGAATTAAATAACTTTTAAAACCCTTTCTAAAAGACTTGTTACTTGATCATACATAACTAAATGCAGAGTCTATAAAAATAATAAAGGTGCTTAGTGTTAAAATTTAAAACAATTTAAAGGTTGGACAGTATTTGTTTTAATTTCGCGACAATTACCCAATTAAAGATTCTATGCTACATTGTTTTAAGTATTCCATTTTTTTTTCATGTCTTGTAAAGTGTATGTTAAGGTAATGCAGCACTAAAAGTGTTAAATAGTATGATTGCTTGAAATCCAAGTGCGTATTTAACATTGTCCGTGCTCTAGGAGGGGAGAAAATATTAGAATTACAGTTTCACTTTGATTAAACGACAACCGATTTAACGATATCCTCAATTTAACTATACATATTACGGTTCCGTGTTTGACTGCACTTCGTGTCTGTGCTCCTCGATTTAACGCTATCCCTGATTTAAGCATGACCTTTTCCAGTCTTTTAGCAATCGTTAAATCGAGTTTATACTGTAAGTTGAATGCAGAGATTATGCAAACCGTGAAAATGTACATAAAATTAGAATGACAATTGTCCATTCAAAAGATTTACTTACTATTTAAATGTTACCTAATTTTGCATAAATGTTTTCTTGTCCTAATACAGGTTAAAATAAATGAAACATATATTGAAGTTATTTTTCTTAGTTTCAATAAATTACTTCCAGCAAAATATTTTGGAGCAAATTGAGTGGAAATGATAAAAAAATATCTATTAACTGTACCTAATTCGGCAAAAAAAAATCGAATGAAACACTAAGTTCAGGGCATTTGTTTCTCAGTTAATTACACATAATAAGAGGTTATCAGTTTCAGTTTCTTATTCTTCTAAGTATTTTTATATTTAACTTGTACGTTTGTGTAGCTATTGTATCTCCAGAATAGTTTTATTACGCGTTTACATTTTCTGTCACTTATATAATAGAGTATTTGAAGCTTCTTAATTAAGTTATATAACTTTTAGAAGTAGTGTGTATTTTCATATACTTGTAGCTATTGATTCTGATTTGTTTTGCTGTTAGATTATCACATTCTTTTGATAATGTAACAGCAAAATAAAGTGTGAGAAAAAAAAAAGTGACGGTGTCTGCTTCATAATGCACTCCTGACTTATACCATTTTCCCTTTTTCAGGTAAAGGGACATAAATGAGCTTCCAGAAGAAAAATATTTCCAGTAAACTAACAGAGTAGTTTTGCAGCTGCGTCTGACAGATCACTGGATGGTAAATAATAGTTTCCCTTCTTCGTGCAAAGAAATTTGACCACTCGAAAACATACTGGCACATTATTTTTTTGGCTCTTTATATATAGCGACATGCAATAATCCTACTTGTTCTCTCCACGTAAAAATGAAACCAGACTGGGCTTTAACTTGTTCTCGGAAGAAATGTGACAATAGAAGTAGAGCTGAAAAGCATTTTGTGCTGTGCACGTTTGGCGTTACGGTTTCCGGAAAAGAAATGATAAATTGAAAAGGAATCTAAGCTCTTCATACACTTTTAAACCATAGATCTATAAAGATTTATGGTCGTAATGTACTTTCAAAGTGCGGTTTTCCCAATTTCTTTTGTCTTTTTTCTTTGGGCAGCTACGAAGTTTTTATCCGATTCAAACTTCGAAGTAATTCATTTTTTTTAAATGTAACCTTTCAAATGTCCGCAAATTTTAATCGTTTCTTTTGTGTTCAGGAGATTCATTTCTCATTTTTAGAAACTATTTTTCACGTAGAGACAAAAGAATCAATTTAATTTTCTCCTGCAGTTTAAATTAATTAGGTAATAAATACTGATCGCAAAGTACGCCATAAATTTCTGGCAAACTATTCATTACTAAGTAATTTTAGAGCGTGATGTGGTTTTTGATGAAAATTAATATATTAAATGCATTTTTAATTAAAAAGCTTAAAAACATTCACCGCATTTTGCATTTACTTATGAAAGAAATTATTGAACTAACTATTTATTAAATGATTTCAACAGATAACACCTCCGAACAAATGTGTGTAATTAAAATAGAATATTCTAAACTGCTCCTGGATTTTCACCAAGTTCAAACTATACTTGGTATTTTCAAGTGAAGAATATTTAAAAAAATTAATACAATATAAAATTACTTTTACAATTGCTTACTTATAGAAATGCTTGAACGTTAGCATTTCACTTTGTTTGAAACAGTTTGAGAAAACTCCACTTTTGTACCTTAATACCCAAATGATACAACGTATTCTATGTACGCGAGGACTTTCGGGGATGCTTGAAGATACGTTTGTTTAATTGTAATTTTTTATTTTTGAAATTTTTCTCGAAGAAGCTTCTCACAGCTAAAAAGGTAAGGTCTCTTTAAAAAAAAGTATTTTGTCTGCAGTATGTGTAACTAATATCAAACAAGTAATTTCACGGGTAGAGAAGTTAGAAACCAATAACTTTTCTAGTAGAGCATCATTTGATACTTTTTGTATCAACCTTAGTTAAGACAGTTGAGTTAACTTTTTCGATAAAATTTAACGAATATTTTTGGAAGTGTATGAGATCAATCAATTTATGAAAAATCTAACAACGTTTTTTAGCTAGAAAAATGCATTGATGATGAAAATTGCTATTGCGCTTAATACTTACACATTTTTCGTAGTTTTTGATGCATATTTACATAAAGTTTCATGTCTTTTCGTATCTTTTCACGTTTTAGTCTGATCTAATGACAATGTTCTAGGATGAA
Source organism: Uloborus diversus (assembly GCF_026930045.1). NCBI lineage: Eukaryota > Metazoa > Arthropoda > Arachnida > Araneae > Uloboridae > Uloborus > Uloborus diversus. Next base: position 106,448,650 of record NC_072731.1, read on the forward strand.
TAACACAAATGTATTTTTCGCTTATTTTTGGACTATAATGTTGTTTTTCACTTTTAAAATTCTAATTTTTAATTATACTTCAATTAATGTAAAATTTTAAAGAGTGCGAAAATTTTCTTTATGCTCAAATTTTGCTTAAAAGTTAAGTACGAATAGACAATAGTTAAATTTTAAAAACATCCCTATAAGGTGCGCGCTAGAGTGATCCTAATGAATTGTCTGTCAAATTTAATGTTACTAACATTGTGGGGAAAGGTGAAACAAAATGGTCAAAAAAGTAATTAAATGAAAATTAATTCTGATATCAAAAATGCGCCAGATATAAATCAGAAAAACAGGAAACAAGTGCGAGAAAAAGGAGAAAAATGCAAGGAAGAATCAAAAAATTCAAAAAACTACCACTTATTCCCCATCAGAAAAAAAGAAAGGAACAAAATCGCCACAAAAAATAAATAAATAAATAAATAGATTAAATAAATGCAAAATAAAAAAAAAACCCTAAGCCTAATTTTGATTAATATTTAAACCTTGATTACAGACGTTCTAATGAATTGTAAGAAATAAAACAAATATATTTTTATGTAAAAAAAGTCAGAAGTTAATTTGATAGGGAAACGTAATAAGAATAAAACATTTTGTCGTCAAAAAAAAATAAAAAAATAATAAACACGTCGTTTAAAATTTGCATAAAAAAGCATTTTTTTTTTCAAATATTTTAATGTGCACATTTGCGGAACAGTAGAATTTGAATAAAATAAATTTTGTTCCCCTCCTCTCGAACTTAGTATCAAAAAACGTGAGTTACCGCCTTTCATGTTGGTGCATTAATATATATCCTTATCTACGGCACTGTCTGAGTTTTCTCAAATTTTAACCACGTATTTTAAGTTATATATGAATAATATTATTTTTAATTACTTATTTATTTTACAGCCTGAGTTTTTGAATTTAAGATTTTAACAAAATGTTTCCTAATAGTTTGCTTGATTTTACGTTTTATATTATCATTTAATGTTAAAAACTCGTTATAATTGCAAAGTTTTACAATCAAACTTGGTTGTATGTTTGAAAGCTAATGCCTAAATTAATACTTTTTTACCTTTCTTTTTTGAAAATATATACCTTCTGAATTAAACGTTCATATTTTCCACACATTTAATAGATGAAATGTATAAATAGTTGCTACTTATCATAGATAACTTCCACGAACAAAATACCTTTGGCATTAAATCAAATTACATAACTACGGGACACCATTAGTTATGCATGATATCTACATTTACGACTGGGATAATTCCCAGTGCACGGTCAAGAAGATTAGTAAAGCAATTAGAAGACAAACAGTTTCAGGACCCAATATAGCATTAGTTCTAATTGGATGTAAAACAAATCCTGAGATAGATTAAATCAGCTCTATAAATTTTTCAGAAGCCCAATATAGGATTTTTTTTTTTTCAAATATAGATCCATTTAGCACGATCCGAAAACTATATAAATTGTTTCATTGAAATTTGATTTAGTTTTATTACGTGATTAACTTTTTGACAATGTGATAATGAAACAAGTTTAAAAAGGCCAGTTTGTTTCGTTTTACCTATGATAATGACGTTTTGTCAGGCATCCTCATATATATAATAGCGAATTCGCTGATCAAGTAATGCTCTAACGTCACCAACTATAAAAGTCGTACCACAGCATGATAATTTGCAAAAAAAAATTTTGGTAATGTTTGACATACATGGAAAGGCTTTATTTTGACGAGGCTGAACTGGATCCAATAACAAGTGTGTTACTGGTAAGACTCATTTTAGGAGAATGAAAAAGCGAAAATCTGGTCAACAGTGAACGCTATCTACTGGATTTTAGGGTTAATACACTGCGGTTAGGGTTAAAATTCCGACTATGAAAATATCACCAAATAGGAAATTGCTTCATTCAAATGTAGAAACAATTTTTACCCGTCGTATCTTGACGGGCAATTTTCTAGTTATTAAAATAAAATGAAAAGTTTGATTTGTTTATTTTTTATAAAATAGTAATTTATATTTAAGTAGTTGAATTTGTTTTACTTTAAATAGGCTATGCAAAGTTTTACTCATCAAATAAATTATAGTTTAGTACTTACGTATATGATACCATTTCCAAGAATTTTAAAAATTAAAAAAAAACTTAAATTTTGTCTAGTTTCTGTTTGGTTAATCAAATGATTAAATAATTAAATGGTTAAATATTATCATTATCAATAGTTTTTGAAGTAAAATCAAGGAATTGACAGATACATATATAAAATTCGAAAAATAAGAAAAAATATTATTTATTCGTCCATTATGCTCATTTGTAATATAATGATACTACGCTTTGTGTCGAAAGATTCACTTATGTAAACAGACACCTTACTAAGGTTTCCTTTCATAAAAAGAATGATTGCAAGATTTCGGTTTTGTTTGTCTAGAATAACGTACACGTGTTTATTGATTTAAAAGAACTACAAATAGTGATCACATGATCTCATGGTGACAACATTCTTATCATATTTTCATATTTGGATTGAAGTAATCAAGCAGATTAAGCATTCCAGGAACAACACCACACATAGCAACTAACATGGCACCATATCTTCATTTAAAACGAGTTGATGTGTACATCACATGACTTCCTTTTACTACAATTTAATGACATTTTCCCATTACTGGCATTTTTAATGTGATTCAATTGTTTACTCTCCAAACCAACCAATCCCTATCACCAACAGTGGCCAAACTGAAACAGATTAAAAACAAATCGCTAAATTTGTCGCCAAGTTGGCAACAAAACTTGGCGATCAGAAGACTGGCAATATATCGCCAAGTTATAACACCACTTGAGTTTACATCAAAATTAACAATGATTTACCCCCAAAAAGGGGCAAAAGACACCTTTAGAAACACCCGAATGCAACCAAAAGAGGAGATGCACAACTAGACCCACTAGGAGTTTACGTACCAAATTTCAACTTTCTAAGACTTACCGTTCTTGAGTTATGCGGCTTACATACGCACATACGCATATCCGCACATACATACATACGTACATACAGACGTCACGAGAAAATTTGTTGTAATTAACTCGGGAATCGTCATTATGGATATTTTTCGTGTCTATATGTTCTTAGGCACTAATCCACGTGTGGTCGAGTCGGAAAAATCATTCGGGGGTGAGTAAAATAGAAATTAAGGTCGATTTTTAGTGAAATGTTTTTCGCGAATACAATACTTCCTTTTTTGTAAAAGGAAGTAAAAAGGATATTCCGCGTAAAGGTTTAATTTACGCTCAAATGTATGAAATTTATTTGCTTTCAATGCCGCACCACAATTTTAGTGACATCTTATCAAATATGATTGTTTATCATAGAACTGCAGAAAAATATAGTTTCTTAATGACTTTCCAGAAAAAGTAGCTGCTTCATTACTTCTTAGTACATTTTTAGCTAAACCTTAAAATTGAAAAAAAAAGTGCTACGTCAGCGGTCTTTGTTCTGTGCTGGTTCTCATTAAAGCTTGTTAATGATTTTATAAGCAGGGGTTCTTTTGTTGTAATTAATGGACGTACCGTTAATGATTTATGTAATGTAAGTTTTTCTACTTCACCGGGTCACTTTTCAAGTGTCGCGCTAAAGTAATGGCATAAAGGGCTTCCATTTTCGTCAAATATAAGTTAATGTCCTCATTATTTTACTAAAGGAATTATGCTAAGCGAACTTTAAGTTAATTTTCAGTCGAAAAGATGCACCGTGAATTAATACATGGTCATACGAAAGCGGAATAAAATGAAGCCCTTAGAGGTGGTTTATGTTACTTCTTTAGAAACTTTAAATCGTGAATTTTATTCAATGAAAAAACAATTGTTTCTACTTTATATTTAAATTGTACATGCTTTAAATGTGTTGAATTCTACTATATCTATCATTTTTAAAGCATTTTATGCATCAAAATGTGTTCTTAAATTTCAATAACGTTTCAAAACAAAATATCATCGTCTAAGATTTCATAAAAATATCAGTTGAGTTTTATGAAGCACATTATTTAAAAATAAGTTTTAACTTATTGCCTTGAAAACTTGGAATTTCTAAATTTTACATCTCCTGACTTTTAAGCACAACTTGTATTCTTAATTTTTGATTTTTCCCCTAATGTTGATTCCCACGTCTATTCTTATCGATTCGAATCTTTTCCCCTCAACTTAAAATTGCCACTTCTTAGTTAAAAATCAGCTGTCAGTTGACTAGACACCTTAGCGTTAGTCTTCACTTTGTATTATAATTAACCATTTTATACAAACAACTATGTTGAGCCAAAAAAAAAAAAGCTAAAAGGTAGTTCTGAAGAGAAATACTTTCTAATTGATGCGTATTTATTCATTGCTTGCATATTTATTTATTTAGTTATGCAAGTGACAGGCATTAACACTAGAGTATGGCCTAACACATTTTGGCGCACACACACATTACAATCTTTAAGGGCAATGGATCTAAGTAAATGGCAGCTGTCCCTAGAAATTTTTGATCACATAGGCTGCACCGGAAAAATGGCAACAGTAGAGTATTGTGGGAGATCCGGAACAGCCGACCCTATTGGGTAAAAATTTATATACATTGGAGGAAAAGAAATCCTCAAGTTTTACCATATATATAAGTAGTTAATATCTATTTTAAAAAAGTCAATCCACTATGCATACTTCTAGTGTTACGCATAATCAATAAATATAGATACACTTTTATAAGATATTTTGCAATTCTCTAATTTTATGATACCAGCCGTTTATATAAAAATGATAATTGAACTCATTTTTTAACAACTTCTTTTTATCTTTTTGTACCTTATTTTAATTAAAAATGTGAATATAGAATTTTAGAATCTATCCCCCCCCCAAACAAATATACTTTTATTTTATTTCGCATAACATAACTCAATTGGTTTATTTTTTCCTATATTTCTGCATTTCTAATTGATGATTGTGCTATCTACAACAAATTTGATTTGAATAACCATTTACATCAAAACTGGTTTCAAATACACACAATACAAATTACATTACGTGGTCCACAAGTGTTGCGTTAAAAGTATGCTTCGAATTAGGTTGTCTTTTTTCACCCGACTGCGCGTGCGCGACGCAAAAGAGGGTAATGTGTTTATCAGTCTATGTATGTATGTCCGTTTCTATGTGGCGTTCTACATGCTAAACGCCTTGACCAATTTTGGTAATTTTTACGTCAATCGATTTCTCTTAACCTTGTGAGTGTCACTAAACACATGACAGTAATCAAAATTCACCATATCAACAACCAGTTGCCACATTTTGTCAGTTCGGATTCGGCGTACGTTTGCACACTGTGTCGCATGCTACCTGCGTGCGACAAAGGCAGGTAGTTTTCGCTGCCTGATTTTTCTTGTTTACTAAATCTACTTATTGGGATCTCAGTGGCAGAATGGTCTAAGCGATTGCTTCTTTCAAGACAATCTCGCTCCGGATGTACTTTCCCCTCTTTCTGATGTAAATTCTTTCATGTGTTCTTTATTTGTAATCTGTACGGTAATGAAAAGTATATTATGCGTAACGAAGGCAAGACACTCAGATTGTAGTCCTCATCGAAATAAACCCGTCCAATAAGCACCAAAAGAAAGAAAGTCTACTAATTCGATTGTCATTTGTAACATGTTGCATTTGTTTTTGCCTTGATTGAAGGGATTGAGTTTCGTGACGTGTACTTTCTCGACAAGCTTTTTTAGTTTTGCGAGAAAGATTTGACTGACGGAACGTTTCCGATTTCGCGTCATCATGAGTTATACAGGCTATATTTATATAGCTGTGCTGTGGTTGACTTAAGTCCGAAGGTCAAGCACATGTAGCTTTAAGCGGAGTTAGGTCCCTAGAGGGACTAATTATCAGTAGTTTAGACCACCGCAAGTTACTTAATAGACCTCATGATACAAACAAACTCTCTCAATGAAATGACAAGATTGCGAAATGTACCGTATCATAATCACTTAATAACTAACGCAATGAAAATTAACTAAAAAGTGTCAAATAAAAAATTATTAAATAAAAACAAAGAATCGACTGCGTAAAAACCAAAAAAACTAAAAAGAAAAATGTGTAAGCCCAGTAGTTTAGAATGTTATTAAGTACTTCTGAATAACTACACCATTGAAATAGTTTTATAACCGTACACAGATAAGACAAATCATAAATTCAAAAGCATAATAGAAGAATCAACAGTCAAGGCCCATTCAAGTTTTACGGGGTTCCTTGAATCAGAAAGGAATGAGCTCCGATTGTTGATCCCTCTATTCTGTTTTTGAATTTATGATTTGTCTTATCTGTGTACGGTTTTAAAACTATTTCAACGGTGTAGTTACTCAGTAGTACTTAATAACATTCTAAACTACTGGGCGTATACATTTTTTTCTTTTTTTTACGCAGTCGGGTTTTTTGTTTTTATTTAATAATTTTTTATTATATAACAGGTGTGATTTGCGTATTTCGGTTTCATAGTATATTCTTAGTTGCAAGGGCCAAATAAATCGGATAAATGTACGGTATTTGAAAAAGGCATTCTCATATACAGTGGCTCCCAAAAATGTTCGTACAAATACGACTTTCAATGAAATAGGACCCTATCCACTGGTTAGAATTAATATTTCGGAATAGATATTTAATTATAAGATCTATGATCAATTTTCAACAGAAGTACATGATTTTTTTTAAAATACTAAAACTTAATTTTTTAAACATCAAAAACCAAAAAGTGCCGGACATTTTATCTCACAAAAGTCTTTGTACACTTTGAAAAATGTCCATAAATTGTTGAATAATCTAACTTTTTATTAAATTATTATTAAGTAGAATATCATGCAGTATCAAGAACACCTTTTAAACGTCTGGGAATAGATTTCTTCCTTTTTTCTATTTTTTTTTTTTTTTTTTGCTCAATTTCTGAGTAAGTGTTAAACCACACTTCGAATCTTTCTGTTTCTAGCTCTATTTTCGTTTCAAAGCCGTATTTTTGTAATCTAGCCTCCATATATCTCTAAATATGTTGCATTAAGTACAAATATGGAGATTGAAGGGGTATTTTCTAAAATTTAGGACAATTTTTGAGGCATTTAACGCAAACGTTAAACACCGTGTGCTTTTTATCGTTATCTTGATGAAAAAACAGTTGTTTCCGATAACCAAATTTTTGGCTGAGAACTGAAAATCGGTTTTTAAAATATTTAAATGAACAGCATGATTCAATATTTCATCAAAAAGTTCGAAACTATCAAGTTCTGATCCTGATATGCACCCTCACACAAGAACAACACCGCCCTGAATAACTGGTCCAACAAAGTTCGTAAGATTAAGTACCTAATTTTTTCTTCTATTTACAATTATGCAACAATTTAATAAAAAATGTTAAATTTATTTTCGTATGTGAGCAAGACGTAATTCCAAAACGTTTTCAGCTGATTTATCATTGATTTCGAGACGAAAAGCGAAAGCTTTCTGTTTTTCGCACGGCCAAGAAAATTTCTGCGGGAAGAGCTCCCTTTTAATCCAGTATATCAGATAACTTGGTGAACAATTTTAGGTGAAAATTAAATGTAAAAATTTTCATTAAACTCAGAAGAAACTTTTACAGCACTCAAATGCGTATTTTTCATAATTTTTTTAACTGTAAATCTCCGATCACGCTTTGTCAACTTTGCCGGTTGACCTTTTGGTCCACGATTCTTTTCTTTAAAGCATTTAATCAAGAACTTTACTACTGGATGTTATAAATTAACTTATTTAGAGACATTTCATACCGATTTACCGCTACTGTAAGGAAAAAATTCGAATTTCGAATGGTGTTTATGATCTTTTACGAATACTAGCCATTTTAAAGTATTAAGCACAATATTAAGAAATAAATAAACAAAAAACTAAAGCCAAATGACCACTAAGGTTCAACACAATGCAAAAATAATAAGAAAACGACATATCATAATTTTAATCATGAATTTATTCGAAAATATTTGAGTGTACGATGACTTTTGTGACGTATTATTTCTCCGTCTCTTCGTTTTTTGACCCATTTCAAAAAGAAGATCCTTCAATATTTTGAAAAAACTACTGGTTTGTATTTAGAATGACATGGGAATGGTGTGAAAAAATATTGGACTTCATATTGGAATTCAGTTTCGCGTTATTTTGGTTTTAGCAAAAAATTTCAAAGTGTACGAACACTTTTGGGAGCCACTGTATATAATAGTGAATTCACTACTCGAGTAATGCTCTGTGACGTCACTAACAATGAAACTATTGCCATAGCATGCGTGACTGCATTGTTTCATTCTTGAAGCACAAAAATTCAGTAATTTATAATTTGATAACATTTTTTAGGCAATGCTTGATATACAAGGAATTGCTTTATTTTGACAAGGCTGAAATGGATCCGGTAATTTGACTGCTTTTCGGGTAAAACTGTCATTTCAGAAGAACAAAAAAACAAAAAAGTGGTCAACAATGAATGTTATCTCCTGGAGTTAAGGGTTAATCCAATGGAGTTGAGGTTAAAATTTCAACCATCAAAATATCACCCAACAGGCAATTGCTTCGTTCAAATGTAGAAGCCATTTTCACCCGTCATACCTTGGCGGGAGATCTTCAGTTACTCTGAACATTGTTGGTTGATAAAAAAATTTTTTCAAAAGAGTAATTCGTAGCACTTATCGATAACACCGTATCCTTAAATCTTCTGCTCCGAACTCCTATTAGACCAACAGCGTATAGTTTTCTCTAGCGCATTGCATGTGGAAAATAAATGAACCCATTATAATTCTTTCAAACTCCGAAAATAGTATTTCCTGTTATATAATCATTCATTTTATTTTTACTTTTAGTCCAGGGCAAACAAAAACATGATTGCTAATCCAGATTAAAATACGAACATTCCTAATTAGTGCGATAGCTTGAAATTAAAACCAAACATTACAATGACGCAAAATATACTTAACGTGGGTATCTCCATCATTTTATACATGAGAAAAAAAACGTATTTCAAACAACGTTTAATTAATATTCAGTGAAGTGGCAAATCATTTCCAAGGCACAATTAACGGAGTCATTCTTCTTGTGCACGCAAAATAAAAGTTCCAAGTGGCTCACTTTTGGGTTGCATCCCAATGGAATCTGTTGTCTTACGCTTATAATTAAATGTCAGAGGGAAAAAATAGATCGCACGAATCTGACTAATTGAAAGTTTGCCGAATAGAGGAAGCCAGTAAGACGCAATTTATTATCAATTTTTATTCTGTATTATTTAATTTGTTTTATAAATTTTGTATTTCTGAAATGATTGCAATAATTTGTGTGGGCTTTGATCTTTGTTTAATTTATTAAAAAATAAAAGCATGTGGCTCTAAAAATTAGGACAACAAATGCTCAATATGTTTCCAGAAATCTCAATTATTATGATAAATAGACTCAAACTGTATTTTAGGCGAGTTTTGAGTTCACTTCGGTTTAAAAATATGTTCATGATTGCCTAAAATCTGTTTTAATGTCAAACTTTACTCAAGGCAAGACATTACCTATGAGATATATCGTTGATAAGTGTTTCACATTTTGAATTGTGTTTAATGTAAGGATGTAACTGTAAATAAACTGTAAAAGACTGCCACTGAAGTGCTTTATAATGCGATAAAATTACAGAGTACTACTACTTAAGACATTAAAAAATTACCAGCTTTGCTCAAAACGGATCTTATTGTTTTGTTGGCTCTTATTGTTTTATTTATTAACGTTTAAATCATGAACATGTATTTTCCGAAACATTTTTTATTCACGAATCAATCGATTAGTTCAAACCATTCGAGTCATTGTAAATAAACTGTGGAAAAACGTGTCTTTACTTTTGATGACATTGTTATAAAAAAGCATTAAAAATTATATTAAGGTATATGCAACTGACATTTTGAACTTCCCTGTTACTTAAAGAAAACTAAAACACATTAAACGCGTTTTTTTATCGTTAATGACATGCCTTTTTCCTTTCCGTGATGTTTCTTATGACAACTTATTACCGAAAAAAATTTCTTTATCCGTATTATCTAAGTATTTTTGTAATTTCAATTTTCTCCCAGTATGAAAACGTATTACAAGTTTTGAAATCAAAGAAAGTTAATTAATTAATTAAAAAATCAAGACATCGAATGAGAAATATTAAAAATTATTTCCGTCAGATTTTTTTTAAAGAATGTCTAATATTTGGAGAAGATTTTTTTTTTATTAACTGCTATTACACTGAAAAAAATGGATCACACCTGCGTTTGGTACAGCACTCAATCAAAGCATTAATTCAACAAGTTATCGCATTTAGTAATTTAAAACGCAAAAAAAAAAAAAAAAAAAAAAAAAAAAACCTCCGGAGCTAATAAGCATGTTTAATTAAAATAATTAGTTATCCAACGTTTTGGAGCACAAAAATGCAAATTATTGCAGATACGTGTTTGGTGTTAAAAGAAACACCTTTTTCAATGGAAAGAAGTATGAGCTTCTGGATGAAAATACTACCGAGAAAAGTTAATTAGTCTGAATATTAGCTCTTCTCGGATGTCGTTTCATCCAGAAGCTCATACTTCTTTGGATTGAAAAAGGTGTTCCTTGCAACACCGAAACACATGTCTGCAATAATTTGCATTTTTTGTGCTTCAAAACGTTGAATAACTGATTATTTTAATTTTCAACACAAAGGTATTTATTCGTTATTAAAGCATGTTTAATACCAGATACTATAAAATGAGATACTTAATATCTTCTTTTGATCATCCTAAAGTTACAATTTATGCTGACGAACGAAGAAACAATGCCATGCTTCTCGTTCACAGTTTATATGTAACTAGCAAAAGTTGCCCTTCTTGTACTACGATACATTAGTCTTTCATTTATCACGAAGTAAAGCATGTATGATGCTAAGGAATAAGAGTGTCTTGTTCCTTCCATTCCAGCTCCCCCCCCTCTATTTACCCATCTAGTGACTTAATGTGTCCTCTGGGACTGATGAAAGAAACTGGACAGTATAGGTCGTGAACAAATCTCGTGGGATAAAATACTTTTCCACATTAAGCTTCGTTGCTGTCGAAGAAGTTACTTATTTATTTCGTTATGCTTTGCTTTCGTTGAAAGGTAAAATAGTTTGCTTCTTTGAGCGAGCAGATCGTATTTTTTCCGCATGTAGGATAAGCCAGGCTTCCGAGGCATTTAAGTGCCTCTATAACTAATAAGATATGCTGATTACTTTGCTGAAGAGTTAACGAAACGTAAGCAGAAATGATGCGTATCGACAATCATATATTTTTTTACTTTTTAGGTTTTTCATTCTTTTTGACATAAACTTGAAAGGTTGTATTATTGTTTTCCATCCTAGAAATAGGTTTAAAAAAAGATCTTGTGTAAAATACTTTTGATTTTAACGCTTACTACACTGCAGCTTATACTAATTTAAAAAGTTAAAAAAAAAAAAAAGCAAATTGTACTCTTGTCAAAGAAATCAACAAATCTAATCATCAGTAACAAACAAATATAATACATTCGAGCCCGCTTAATGGAATAGTTAACTGTAATAACAACTCGTGATATGAAACGTAGTTGTCTGAAAAATAATAAGAACTCTAAGAGATATTTGTTGAGGATGTACAATGCGAGCAAGTGAGCAAGTATTTCCATAAATATGCCTTGTGCAATCGAAACCAAAAATACTTCGATTCAAACATTTAGCTAATCAAGTCAGTGGTTCATTTTTTTTATTATTCAGGTTAATATCAGTAGATCAAAACTTAACAATATGAGCTCATATTGTTAAGTTTTATCTATTTTATAAAATACTCATTTCAGTTAGCCGTTTAAACGATATAATGTCGAGTTTTCTCTCTTTTTCTTTTTGGAACTCAAATTGTTGGAACAATATAAGCTCTTTTGATTTTTTTTTTTTTTTTTTTTTTTGCAAATGAAACTATCAGACAGATTTAACCCAAGCTCATGAATTTGGAAAGATTAATTCATCCTTTGTAAGAAACTTGCTTTTATTTTTATCACTGAAGAAAATTTCAAACTTTTCGAAGCAAAACCAATTCTTGAAATTGAGTTTTATTAGAGCTCAATAATAATATTTCTTTCTTTGTTGCTAAAGAGCAATTTTTTTTTAAAGTCGATTTCCAATTATCTACGTTTGATGTACCACTGTGCGTCATTACTTTCTCGGAGGGAACCGTCTACTAGACATTTAATACTACTCATGTTCTTTATTTTTCCATACTTTATTCAAAACGTTCTTGTTCAAGTAAAGAGCATTCTGTTGGAATAATTCAAAGGCAGGCATTCTTATTCTTTACTTGTCTGCAAGAAAATGTACCCAAGGGAAAATTGTTTTCCTTTTTTCTTTTTTTCTTTTTTTTTTATCATTCTTCCTGATCAACGGTTTATCCAAAAGGAAAAGCTAGAGCATTCTGAAAGCATGTTTCCTTCCTCGAGTATTCTTTTACGCTATTATATGTGACTTAGGAAATGTAACAATATTTTTGTTTCATTTTTTTTTCAACAACGATGATTTTTTTAAACACTATTCAGTAATTCGCGAAAGAAAAATTTTATCAATCATTTTATTTTAATAAAAATTTGACATCTTTTTACTTTGAAAGAACCATTTTCTGGAAACTTGAATAACGTGGTGGAGCCAAATTAAAACATGTAACCCAATAAAGTCAACTCCATTTTTTCTATATAGGATAGCGAGAATTCCCTAGATCGTGATTTTATCGTCTTTAAATAGCCCAACTGTTGATAAAGCGTATAAACGGGTAATTTGTTATCAACAGACATAAATGTACACTGTTAAAAATGTTCCGGAAAATTTACGGTAATTGTTACTGGCATCCATGTTGCCAGTAACTATTACCGTAAAAATCAAATGTTACTGTTAAATTTTACGGTTTCCTCGGTAAGCCACAGCAACCAGTTGGCGCTGGGATCGCTTATTTCTACGGTATAAATTACGTAAAATCAGCGATGAGTCGGCGATGCAATTTTACAGTAACAATTACCAGAATTTTTAACAGTGTAGCAAGGCCATTCCACCGCTTTGTATGTGAACTTCCTGATGCTGTTTCTTTGTAAATAGTACTACAAATTTAGGTAAAATTTACTAAAATATAGTTTATTATATTAGAACTATAGCAGATCTGGACAGAAAATATCTAGGATTAGTTTAATAGCAATATGCATTTTTGTATTCTGATTTCAGATTTTTTCGCAAAATTTTAAATGCAACTTTACCAGGGTCTCAGACAATATATAAAAGAGCTGCACCTTATTTTATTCTATATTTGCGTGTGAAGTTTTGATAATGAAATGAACCATGTTTTTTACACGTGTCTACAAATTATATTGAGTAAATAATCCATACACTTTAATCTTTTTTTTTTTTTTTTGAAGCTCACACATTGCCTGTAAAAATGTAATGCATTCTGTTATGTGTGTAACATAAGAGTTACGTATGTGACCAAGTAAAAATATTTCATGTAAATGTCATTTTACTGCAAAATGCAAATTATTTAAATCAACTTTGCATCACATGAACGACATTTGTCTATTAGAGTCAACCAGGTGAGCCCGCGAGGGCGGTTAATGGAAAACACTACGCCATTTTTTTTTAAGGAGATTACTTTTATAGGGTTTTTGATCTCATGTTGTGAGAGGGTGTTCTGTTACATTTAAGGAGGAGCCTTTGGGTGATACCTTAGTGCAAACTTCAATTGGTGAACTTAACTTTACAATATTTGTAATCTTAGAACAAAATGTCTGGACATTCTACTATTTCACTCAAGGGACCGTGACTGAAATAATTAGATAATAAGTATTCTGGAACTCGAAGTATTGTGGATAGGATTTCTCCTACCCACAAAACTAAATACCACTCCTCTACTTGTAGCTCAATAGCAGCTACTGTTTCATTTCATTTGTACTTTGTCAATCATGAAAAGTCACTTTCAAATCTGGTGATGAACATCTGCATCTAAGATTTATCCTTCGGACACCTGAAATATCTTTTTGGTTTTTTCAAAGAGTATCTTATGTATCTTCGAGTCAACGCCAACTTGGTTTACAAATAAAAATAATTTAGTTAAACACTTAAGATATCTTATCACTTAGGATAAAAAAAGATTGAAGAAAGAAGTAGGTGACTCAGCTGTTAAGTTTCTCAAATTTCTCGTACTTTTCTTCATAACGAAAGATATTGCTACTTCTTCCACATTATCACGAACTTCTTTGCCATGCATAGATGCAAGTATGCAGATAGAAAATATTTCATTTAAATTGTTGTATATGCATGGGAATAATCAGTTCTTCCTTTAAGTTTTATTCTATTTTCGAAGCATAATCTTCTTTAAGTACATAAACATACATTAAACAACATTTTTTTCACAGCGGCATAGGTTTAGGGCCAGCATATTTTATTTCCAAATACAGTAAAACCTCTCCTAACGGACACCCCTCAAAGGTGGGTATCCCTCTTATGCGGACATTTTTTAATTCCCCAGTTCCAATGCAAATAACATTATTAACTCCCTGTCCTGCGGACCCCTCTCTATTGGGGACAAAAAAAGTGTCCCGTTAGTGTCCGCATTAGAGTTATTTTACTGTATATCATTTAAAGCAGCTCCCTAAGACCATGCAAAACCATTACTTGTGTAATTATAAAACATCTATTACATTTTGTCTACCAAATGTATAAGTTTTTAAGTTAAGGAATATGATTTAAGTATCAAGTTAATTTTTAATTTCAGGTATTTCTCTTTCCCCTCTAATTTAACTTTGGAAAAACACGTTGCTGCTTCATGCAGCAACGTGTGACTATGCGTGTGACTGAAAAGAGGATATGCATATTTTCTAGGGTTGGAGATTTATTATAAGTCTTTATTTTATAATAAAGTCTTTCTTTAAAAGTTTTTAAAACTTACCCCTCATAGTTACAGACGGGCATTTGTTTAATGGTATTCTACATTTGTTTTTATGTTTTTTTATAATACTTAATAATTAACGAAAATATGGCTCATGAGTTGATCTAACTAATAATTACATCACAAATAAACTTTCTTTTTTTGTCGCTCTCTGTGTACTGTCAAATATGATCAAAAGCTTGTGTAGAAATGCTTTTATATCAAACTTGATGATGATTTTCAGAAGAATGGACATTGTTTAATAAAGAAATATGTGTTTTCAATTTATAAAAACAAACAAATCATTCTACCAGAACCACGCTTTGTGAAATCGCCCAGCAACAGTTACAAAAAAGAAGTCTTGCCAAAATTACCTGATTTTTTTTACAGTAAATTTTGTTTCGTCACGGTTCACTGTAGTTTACGAGCTTTTTAAAAAGGTTGTTAAATGTTTTAGAAAACCTAATTTATGTATTTGATGAATTGAAAAAGAAAACTGTCGCTTTGTACCAAAATGTTTTCTTGCAGCCAATAAGACTGTAATTAGAATAATTAGGACTCAGGTGTCCATACTAAAGCAACGAACGCCCTATTGGAGGATTATATGCTTGAACTGTGCTCAGTAGTATTTTTAATAATGTTTTTGAGTTTATTAAATGTGGTTTAATGTGTCTTTATTCTGACTATGAACAATTTTACTTTAAAAAAAGTCATACGGACTTTTTGGCGTTTCAGACTTGGTCTTATTGGAGGCTCGTGTTCATAGATAGGGAAGTGGACTGTTTCTAAGCTCTGACTAGGAAGATATTTTCCCTACTGATGTTGACGCAGTCACGGAATAAGTTTTAATACCTTCCGTTGTCTGAAAGCAGTCTAATGCAGAGCCATTATGGAGCTGCTATCACTGCATCTTATTGTTAAACATCCAGATAACATTTTTACTATTCACTTACTAATGATTGATATTTCCATTTTGTTATAACGTGATTTGAATACCACTACTCAATTAAACGTGATCATTGATATAAAAAAATCCATTTTTAAGTACAAATCCTCATACTTTGTGTTGCATCATAAATCGTTATAGAAGTAACAACTAATGAATTATTTCAAATTGCGCAGATGCTATCTATCATTGGACCGCTAGGTGTATCCATAACTGAATCACCTGATAATGTGGTTCATTCATGGGAACTCGGAATTCATTCTATTAATATCGTTCTAATTTAAGCTCAATAATCATTAATACTTCTAGTTTTGAAAAATAAATATGTAAAGATCCTAACATTTTCGTTAATCTTAAAAAACGAAGAAAGAACTGAAATATGATCAGTAGAACAGCTGCGGGCACGAAACGGGTAGTAGCAGCTAGCAGGAATAGTGAATAGTTAATGAAATCTACCGAGAATATGGGGTCCCTAAGGCAACTTTGAAGAGACACATGGCAGATAACTTATAATTATCAGTGGCGCTTGTTGATCTCCTACACTAAAAATTTGTAATTTACACATTGATTTTTCTTGTTTGAGAATGTGATCCATCTATAGAAACTGTATGGTAAATTGATAGCAACAGGTTTCACTCTAAAATATTTATTTTCATTTTTTTCTTTATTGAATTTATTTAAAGGCAACAGGTTTGATGCTAAAATACTCATTTTCAATGTTTTTCTTTATTGAATATCTTTATCATAAAGGATTTTTTTTCTCTTTAGTAAAAGAAAATAAAGGGTGTATCAAAAAGGATCATCTGATTTGGCATGTTTATATTTTGAACAGTAATAAACATATGCAATTACAAACTTTTTTGGATGAAATGGAAACTGAAAAAGTTTCCATATGTCCTTCCATTTTCAAAGGTGTTCCATATGTCCACCTTTAGATATACGGCATATGTCTAAACGGTATTGAAACTCGTCCCACACTGCAGCGAGCATGTCCTGAGTTACAGATTCCACTGCTGTTGTTATGCGCGGGAATCATGTAAAACTTGAGAGTTTCCTCTTTCCAATAGTACGTTGTTGGCGCCTTTAGCTCGAAAAACAGAATAGTTATGATTTTTTGAAATCGGATGATTCTTTTTGGTACACCCTGTATATTAGAGTAATTATTCCAATTGTCAATAAACATTTTTTAATTGAGATTGTTTTCCATTGATGGCAACCTTCCTCTGAGGCTAAATTTCATTCATTCGTTATAACTGTTGAAAAACGCATGGTGAATTCGGGAGTTTAGTTGCAATTTTTTTAAAGCTCTAAAAAATCCTATAGAATGCAAAAAAAAAAAAATACTGCTGTGCTATTTAATGGTTATCGTAAGGCATGTGTCCTGCGACAAATAGCGTATAAATATTAGCTTTTTTTCCCGAAACTCTTGCATTATGGTGATACGAACAGATTTTAACAATTGACTAGTTGCGTGCCCGGCGTTGCACGGGCTACTTGAAAATTGAAAGAGATGTCCAATTCATGTTTTTGTATTACTCTGACATCCGTTTCTAAAGCGCTAAGGAGTCAATAAATATGCGTAATGCAAGGTTTGCAAAACACCAGTGGAGCATATTTTTGTCACAAATCTCTTTAACGTTAGTCATAGTTATCAATGATACAAGTTATGAGTATTTTCAATTAGCACAAAAGATGAAAATATATGCCTTATCAACTATAATAATCTGTGCTCACGTTAAAATGAATTACATCTGATAGACTATATCTGAACTATTTATGTACAATTACAATCAGCTTTTTACATAGAAAGACACATACTTTTTGGTTGATTACGTGAAACTAAAGCACCAAGACTAAATAACTACCAATAAGCATTAATTTAATACCAAGTCATCATATTCCAATTTAGCTTTAATTAAAATCCTTAAAAACAATCTTTTTTGTTCAACTCTGTTTCACAAAGAAATCCAAACAATCTTAATTTAACATGTTCTTTTAACGATATAAACTGTATTTTAAAAATAGAAACAGGAAGGAAAAAGAGAGTTATTACAATTTGAAAATTCACCCATGTGACGGGAAAAAGTCAAACAAAATAAACATAATTAGTCGCACATCCTAAGTGTACCAAAATATGAGGCCAGTGAATGATAAACTTACACTACAATCAATAAACATAGCTAAAGAAACAACTTTCATATGCTAAAAGAAGAGTTAAGAACGTTGAATGAAAAAAATTAAAAAAGGACAGACGATAAAATAAAGGCTATGTCCGAATAGGGCAATCAATTTTAAAATAATTTAAAATGAAATTCTGGATGGAAACGTTGTTTTAAGACTTGGACAGCAGCCAAAAAAATATCTTTTGAAACAATTATTAGAATTTTACTTGCTCACGCATATGCAAAATGGCAACAGGAAAGAAATAAAAATTCCTGAATAACGTTATGTTGATTAACGTTTTAATTAATGTCTCCGCTAATTAAAGTAGCACAATTACGAAATTGGTCCTATTGTTTTCTTTTGAAAATTTCGAATTGATCGGTATCTCGGACAGACAGACAGACAGACGGACACGAACAGATTTTAATATTATAGTGGATAGCTGGACTACTCTTTGCTAAGTAAAAACGACTAAATATATCCCCACTGATTGTGGCGTAGTGAACTTGTTATACGACTTCAGAGGGGGCAATTCAACAAAAATTTGTTTCTGTAAATATGCTTAATTTTTATTATGCATGATTTTTATTACATGATATTCATACTTCGTTGCATGTTTTAGTTTCTTATGCATTTGCAGTGAGACGGAGGACCGCCATTATGAAACCTGATAATATTTTTCTCGCTTAGAGTGATTTTGTGTACATTTTAATGGTCAAGAATTGTTTTCATTAGATTTTTTTTTTTGTATTTTCCAATAAAATATTCTGTTTTTCATAATATTGCAGTACTGTCAGACTTTTAATCAGTTACATTTTTATGGTAACGATATAATGAACCAGGAGTGTTTTTTAAAACTCATAATATCCCGCCCTTAGACGCATACAGGGATTTATTTCAGGAGGGGTGTGCAATATAAACATGAAGGTAACTTAACAAATTGATATATATATATATATATATATATATATATATATATATATATATATATATATATATATATATATATATATATATATATATATATATATATATATATATATTATATATATATATATATATATATATATATATATATTGATATATTCAAAGCTGGTAATTTTTAATTTTTTCCTTGGGGGGGGGATGGTGCATGTCCCACTTCTTAAATAGGCCTTTCCCCCTCTCCCCAAACTTTCAAAGTGCTCCCCCCCCCACCGGAGCAAAAGGCTTGAAAGCAACACTGAACCGTAAATATACACTTTTAATATGGTATTTTTGTTCGTTGGTAATATACGATGGGAGGTCATATTACTTTCCTGATAGAAATGAAAACTGTTTATTTAATGTATTCCTGGAGGTACACTAACTTCTAAAACGTTTCCCAACAAATGCTAACTAACTGCAATTGAAGCTAACTTGACAACATAATTATGATTAAAACAAAAGGACATTAACACTATAAATTATTTTCAGCGGGTCTTAATATTTCCTTATGAATTTTAAAAACTATATTGAAGCTAAACTTCCTTAAAGTTTTTACATTGGTTTTAAAAAAAATTTCTGTCATTGTCATGAGCGTTGGAAAACGTTATACTATTCACGTGTTTTTATATAAATTGAAATTCACTGATATATTTGATTGAATCTCATATATTTGATACAGAAGATAACCAACTGAAGTCAGAACTAAATGCTTTAAATTCTCGCAAAAAAATAAACAACGAAAAAGAAAATGTACAAAGATGTCTCAAAATACAAAGCGATAACATTTTTAAGACCCATAACATTCCAAGAGTTATCGCAGACAAAAACAAAATTGCTGACAAAACTTACAAAATAACAAAAATAAATATTTAATTTTCAAATATTCAGAAATTGCTGATTTCAAAACACTTCTAACACGTTTACACTGAAGCTTAAAATCACTTTTTTTTCAATTTTTTAACAATTTATGATTTTACAAAACATGATTTTATTGTAAAGTAAGAAATAACTACGTCAAAACGCACAAATTACAAATTACTGCAGACACGTGTTTTGTCCTTAGTCTTTTCATCCATAAGCTCATTACTTTTTGCATTAAAAATGGCCTTCCTTGTAATTTAGAAACATGTGTCTGCAGTAATTGTTATTTCTTACTTTACTATTTAGCACAAAGGTATTTATTTATCTTATAATTTTATTGTTATAAAACTATTGAATCTAAAGCTGTTTTTTTTTTGTTAAGCATGTTTTATATCATTCAGAACTGATCCAGTTAGATTAAAGGGCTACATTGTAGTTCATTCTATTTTTTCCCCAAAAGCTCCCATCCAAAGGCATTCCTCTAGGGCTAGTGTCAAAAATAATTTAGCTCTCATACTTTCCAGCTGTCAAGTATATTTTATTTTTCGAGTTTTTATTGAATTTGAGTTCTTTCCACATTTATGGGCATCCTAAAAGATTTATTTAGTAGCATTCTTCCAAGAACTTTCTATACTGTCAGATAAGTATTACTTTAACTTTTGTAAGAAAAATGCAGCTCGTTTCTTTTAAAAAAAAATTCTATATGTTTCAGTACTCGACTGAAGTTTTCTACATTTATCAAATAAAAAAAAATTCAGAATTTCATTTGTGGAAATTGGTATCAAACATTCGAGAAGCATTGTAACGGATATATTTTTAAAAAAACATAATGATTTTTATTCAGCATATTTTTAGGACACATATGAAGGAATATGTGAACTTAATCGAAAAATTTCTCCAAAAGATTTGATAAGTAGTTTTTCCAGAACTGAAGTACAGGTAGTTATCAAAATAATGGAAACACCTGTAAAAAAGTGACATTTTTAATGCGCTTCATACGTAATAAAGAATAAATTAGACATCTGATTTTTTCATAATTAGCAATGTATATATTCTGGTAGTAAATGTTGGCTTAATTGAACTTCTGGAAGTCTTGGACTTTTTACAGGCGCGTGAAATGTCGGGCCTCTCAAATTAAAAAAAAAAAAAAAAAAAAGCCAAACTGTTGGAACGCGTCTAGCTGGAGCAAGTGTAACTGAAACATCTCAACTTTTTGACGTTTCTAGAGATACAGTATCTAAAGTCATGACTGCATAAACAGACCGCGGTGAGACAAGCTCGGCAAAGCAAAATAGTGGGCGGAAGGAGAAGCTCAGTGAAAGAGACCGATGGATATTGAAGCGGATTGTAAGGTCTAAAAAATGAACGACAGCAGCGAAAGTGACCACGGAACTCAATCAATATTTGTATTCACCAGTGTGAGTTATTACAGTGAGAAGGCACCATTATAAACAGAGCATTTACGGCAGAGTAGCGATTCCCAAAACACTTGTCACAGATGTTAATGCTAAACGTCGTTTACAGTGGTGTCATACTCACAAATCCAGGTTGATTGGTGAGTGGAAGATTGTCATATAGATTTAATATAGTCTGACGAATCGTCTTTAACACTTTTCCCTGCTACAGTTCGGGTACATACTTGAAGGACACCAGCACAAGCGTATGATCGTGATTCTCTCCTTCTAACTGCCAAGCAAGGAGGAGGATTTGTCATAATATGGACAGCTATGTCGGCGTTTTTCGCTAGATCAGTCATAAGCCGGAAAAAAAGGATCACTGGGGACAAGTTTAGAGAGAGTTTAGCTGATAAGCTCCATAGTACGATGCAAACTTTATTTCCCGAAAGAGATGGAATTTTCCAATAAGATGATGCACCTATCCATGCATCGGGACTTGTCCAATCATGGTTTGATGAACACGAGGACGCAGTTGAACATGTGTCTTGGGCAGTACTGTCACCTGACCTTAATATACTTAAACCGTTTTGGTCTATTTTAGAGCAATCGATATCGTATCGATATCCTCCACCTGCGCCTCGCCCAGAGTTTTCACAATATCTCCATGAATAATGGTATACAATTTCGTTAAACACTATTCAACACTTGTATGAATTGATTTCTCGGCGAATCCAAGCTGTATTGCATGCCAAAGGCGGTCCTACACCACACTTATAAAGAATTCCTTATAAATCTCAAGTGTTTCCATTATTTTGATAACTAATTGTAGGTTACTCGACAGTATACTGAAATCAGCGTTCCTGAAACTAGTTAATTAACTTTTGTTGGGTAGGGCAGACAATTATTTCAAATGACCTTTTTCGCTGTTGAAACTTTTTTTCTGCAACGAATATATATTGCTTTTATGTAAATAAAGTATTTTGGTTGACGTAAAATTTGTGGGAAATACAATATCTTTTATGAGCAGTTATAGTTTTGTAAATTCAAACTCTTGTTAACTATGTGTTGGTAAGTGTTCCAATGGAAAAAAAGTGAAAATAAAAAAATATATATATATATATTATTAAAAAAAATAAAAGCGAATCATCCCAGAAGAAGCCACACAGGTCTTTCTGTAGTGATTCGAGAAAAAACTGCAACTTTTAATTTAGGATAAAATGTAACGTAATTTCAGTGTATTACCTCCAGATCCTTTCATTTTGTTTAGTTGAACTCAGAGATAAAATTTTGTGCAATGTGTCCAAGATGTGTCCACTCTTTGAGAGAGACAAGCACGAAAAGTTTGACTTTATGACTGTTGGTTGCAAAATAATTCAATTTTTCTTTTATCCTAGATAGTTTCTTTTTACCCCAGAAATTATTACAAATGAAAACGCCACATATAGTACCCTATGATGTTCATGCAGGTAGGTAACCGAAAGGTAGGTAGGTGCACAATTATTTTGAAAATTGAAACATTTCTGCACCGACAATAAACAGTCAGTAACCTTTAGGTTGCATGCGAACCACTGAACAATTAAAATATGATATGAAATCATATAAAAAGAAAAAATATTCAGAAAACTGTGCGCTTTAATCTTAATAATAGTAATATCGAGATTTATAAATAAAAAATGATTCGAGCTAAGTTGTTTGAATGGAATTTGTCATAGAGCACGAGAACAGTAAGCAAAAGGAAATGTTTTAAATTAAAGCCATGTCTTTAAAGCAACCAACCTGTTAATTGATATATCGCAGATTTAAAAAAAAAAAAAACTGTCTTGCCATTAGCTCTAAAGAAAAACGCTGCCATCACAAGTCAGTGATTTTCAGGAAATCGAGAAGCTACGTGTAACATATTAACCTATTACACTCCCAAATATATTCTCATATTATACCAATGCAGCTTCGTTCCGATGCACTGTAACCATGTTAAATGTTTCATTACGCAATCGGGCCATCGCGTTCAAGAATCGAATGTACACCGCATGTGTGTGATGTGCATCAAACATACGATCCTGACTTCTCTCAGGAATTAAATGCCGCTTCTGGCTCCACCATCTGCTGTTGTCTGAAATCATTAACAAAGCTGTAGTTTCGAATCGCTCTCTGAGCATACGCCATGCTGTGTTATTCTGCTGAGCATACAAGATCTGGAAGATGATTAAAGCGGGACAAATCCATTATATCAGGAAGCAGGTGTTAGGGATAACTCCTACACTTCCTGCGGAAATCATTATGCAGATGGCAGCCTCTGTCTAGATCTTAATGCAGGCACAGATTTTAGGAGTATGATGGACTGATAAAATCTTTTGCACAATCAAGTGGTGGAAGAGTATGATATAGTAGATCCCATTTCTCCTGGGCTCAGCATTTAAGTTCTGGGTTGAATTATCGGTTTTATTCTGATTGCTATAACAGCCGTTTTAGAGACATAATACAAAAGTGTATGTATTGATACGATGCATAGCTTCATATTTGTCGTTTTGGAGACAAAATATGTGTATTTAAAAGTGTACCAGGGGAAAAATTAAGCAATTGGCCTCAATATTTTTTCTTACAAAGAACAATTCAGATATTTGATTTTCTGCGTGTAGTTATGCTCATTAATGGTGAAATTACTAAAATTTCTGCCAAATCTATTTATCCGCAACTAGGTTGGATTTTTTTTCCAAAAAAAAAAAAAAACATATATGTACAAGCAGACTGCAGTTACTGCGCTGACACCTTCATCAGTTATTTGAATTTTAGCAAAAACAATATGACATTATATTAGGCAATAGGCCACCGTTTCACAACAACTGTGCAGCATTTCATGGAATGTTAAGTCAAAGATTTACACCCCTTTAAAGGCTTTGATGATAGATGAACAAACACTTCATTGTTATAGATTTTAATGTACATTTATGTTGGGTAACGACATGGAGGAATGAGGTCGATTCAATCACTTTGAACTTCCAAAATTTGATGGCAGCTGTCTCGTCTCCGGAAATTCAGATTGTCCAGGGGAGAGTTTTGTGCAGTGATATTTATGTTAGGCAAACAACCAAACGTAAAGAGATTCTAGCAATATAGGTTACAAAATTCTGCAACACATTTTTGCAAAAAAGAAAAAAAAAGCCTTCGGAAAAAGTTTATTATTATATCTAAAATGGTAAAAAAAATACTCTAAAGCTTATAAATATTATATACATATGAAAGATTAAGAAATATTTATTTTATATATATATATATATATATATATATATATATATATATATA
Source organism: Uloborus diversus (assembly GCF_026930045.1). Classification (NCBI taxonomy): domain Eukaryota; kingdom Metazoa; phylum Arthropoda; class Arachnida; order Araneae; family Uloboridae; genus Uloborus; species Uloborus diversus. Next base: position 106,473,279 of record NC_072731.1, read on the forward strand.
TATATATATATATATATATATATATATATATATATATATATAAACTAAATCTTAAAATACTGTATTAAAATCATTAAATGGTATTTTTTACTGGAGTTTTGAAGTATTTGTATTGCATAGGGTCTGGTGTGATAAACTAGTCATAAAATCCAGGTTTTTCAACTTAGGTAAATAATTTTGAAAATTTCTTTAAAAACTTCAAAGAATTTTGCTGTTATTTTACATTGCATTAATAACGCACACATTGCAATTAATTTTGGATGAAAAGAAAAACGACATAAATAACTTAATGGCATTTTCTTTTGCATTTGTGTTAATCATCTGGAATGAGGTAAAGTGGTCAACCATCATAAATGACCACATTATTTATATTTCTCAAGACTTTTAAAGAAGCAAACTTTCTTTAAATAAGTGACACAGTTTTGATGATCAATTTTAATCAAAAGTTCATTCACCAAGCATGTTTCACTTCTGGGTTTCATCAATATCATCAGGGAAGGTGTGATCGTTTCCAATGGTTTATTTTTTAGGAATACATTGAAGATAGCTTATGAATAATATTCAAATTTACTTAATTAAGTAATAAGAAAATATTACACCCAAAAACAGTTCCGGATAAATATTACTTTATTAAAAGGAAAAGGGGGAAATGGTTAAGCTATATATAATTATTCAATGCATGCAAAATACTTCTAGTTGTAAGCTTCCCCTTTTTTCAAAATGCAACAGGTTTTTTTTTTTTTTTTTTTTTTTGGGGGGGGGGGGAATGATGAATTATTCAACTAAAATAAAAATTAAGGTTACGGTTGCAGAAGAAATGCTAAGAAATTTCCATATATTATAGGTTTACATGCACTAATTCAATTGATATATATCGCATTCCAGGTCAGTTTTACTTAATCCAGTTTAAAGTTAAAAACAGTGAATGTTTGGTAAAACTAATATTTGATTGATGCCTGCCATGTAAGCACTGATTAAATGGTTTTAGATGGAGGATATATGGTATAACTGACCTATAACCGCTTTAGCCCATCTTACGTTAATTGTTCTGTATATAATATGAACTCAACTTAGCTGTTTATGCAAACGTGTTCTTGAGACATCCGGGAAGCTGCCTGCACAACCAATCTGATAAAAATTATATTGATTTTTTTTTTGTCTCTTTTTTTTGCAAGGAAGTTAAAAAGAAGCTTTCAGATTTTCAAAAAATTTCATAAGCAAGAAAAAATAATTTATTTTCACAAAATAAAGTAGTGCCATAATTTAAATTTGTAATTCAAAACTTAATTCCTAATTGTTAAAATCTAAAATTGAAAAAATACCCTCATTCTTCCATTTATTTCTAATCTATAGCTTTTTATTTGATAAAAGTTAATAATTCCTAATTTTTAAAATCTACAATAAAAAATACCCTCATTCTTCTCTTTATTTCAAATATATAGCAATTTATTTAATGTATAGCCACTTTACACCCATTGACTACTTCCCCCACCAGATCCAATCAGCTAGAATCTGAAACGAAAAACATTAGCAACACTTTCATTTATTTAACCAATTCTATGCCTATTTAAATATTTATTTATTTTTTTATATTTTAGAACTTATTCCCTGTTAGGCATTTTTTGAGAAAACCGAATTTGCAATTGTAATGTTTTCTTCATGGACAAGTTAAATAGCTTTTTTTAAAAATGCTATGCGTTATCTTGTTTACAGACTTTTAATTTCACTAAACTTGATCATTCTTTAAGATTAATGGCTAAACATAAAACTAATCACAAACGCTTTCCATGTTCAGCATGATGCATGTTCTTTGCCACATTCTGACTGAAGCCCTATTCGCGGTGATAAGGAAATACACGTGGCAAGTTCTAGACCACGCCTTTAATTCCTCTCCCGCGGGACACAGCCATATCAGAATGAACCGAAGAAAGAGCGCGTGATCTGTATTTTGGAAGCACAATATGCGGCTAGACACATTTGGGCATACGCATCAGCAGTGGCTACGTTGAGAAAAAAAATTGATCTGAAAGACCTCATTTAGCTACTCCCAAAGCTAAAATAACTACAACAAATATCCTCTACTTTGTTTAAAATATATTTCAAAAGGAAAAGTAAAACTTGTCGAAGGCCATGCGGACTTCAGAGGAATAGAGAAAGGACCAGAGAGCAAAAAAACGTTTAAAAAAAGAAAAAAAGACGGAGAAAATGAGGGATGAGTCCAGTGAAGAGGACGACAATGCTGCCTGCATTTACTGCAATGAGCTTTATTTGGACTAGAAGGGTGGTGAAGGATGGGGGGGGGGGGGGGTTCCAATGTCGTCGTTGGGGCCAAGAAAGCTTCTCTGGGGCCGAAGAGGAAGATAACTATTTTACTTGCGACTGGTGTCAATAGACCTCATATTGCAGCGAAAAAATTAAAAGTAAAGACAACTAAATTTACTGTCAACTCATCAATATGTGTCTTTTTATACTTATTCTATTATGTTATAATAATAGTTAACATATGTCCCTAAATAAAACTAGAATTTTGTGTAAACTTTTAATTTTTCCATAGCAGTAACAAGTCTACCCGGTTTTACCCCACTAGTGGAACAAAACCGGGTTAAAATGACTTTTTTTTACAAACAAATTTATAAAAATTAAAAAAAAAAAAACTGTGGTTGTGTGGTGGTGTGTTTTGAAACTGTGGTTGCATTAACAGATAACTAGAGCATACTTTTGCAAAATTTTGCTCCTTTATGCTAAAAACTGTGATTTCTAGAAGCCTGCAAACCTTAGGGTCCCGGTTTTACCCCACTTTCCCCTACACGTAAAGCAAGAAGATTAATTGTAATATCTTCAAAGTTTTCGCAGTTTACATAATGTATCTCTTGCCACAAATAAGCATTGGTTTAAACAAGAAACTTGATTTATGCGAAACACAACATTCAAAATGCCTTTTTTTTTGTCTTTTGTTTTTACTAATAACATACTCTTTTGCTTCCTTTTCTTATTGAAGTTGTTTGACACTACCTGAGAAAGACTATCTTTATTTCTTTACGTTGTTTCTCATGTCATTTTCCTCAGGTCATCTAAAACTGAAGCTCTTTGGTCTGAGAACATAGACACTGAATGAAATTGAATTTCTGTCAGAGATTTCTAACAGAAGAAAAGAAATGGGACATTGGTCTGAAGTTATTTGTTTCTCCCTTCTCCCCTACACAGCTGTACTTTTCGGACTTAAACCCTCTTTCCAGATATCCAGAGTTTTTGTTTCTACTATATTATCTTTGCAATGGGTTATCCGTAACAATATAAGTAAAAGACTTCTTTGTTTCGTTGAAAGTAAAGTGCATCGTTGGGTGGTTGACTTTGAAGAAAAAAAAAAAAACAGAAAAAAAGGGGCTAAAACCAATATTTTCTTTTATTAAAGTTTTCTTCCAAGGCTGTGGGCTCTGGTTTCTAAAAATAGCATTTTCAAAAATATGTTTTAAAGCTACAATATGTAACAAGATTGGAAACAAGGTTAATAAAAAATATCCTATGTGCTAAAAAGATTTAGTTAATCTCCAAGCTGTTATTTAACATCATTTCCCTCTATATTCAAAGTTAGTTGAAATGCGTCTCAAAGTCCATAGTTTTTTTATTTTTTTTTTTTATTTTTACCATAAACCATGCTTTTGCACGCTAAATTTGCAGATAAATGTTAAATCCAAAAAATATTGCATTTAAACTAGTAAGATTATGATAAAAAAAAATTATAAAATGATTACGGAGCTTCTGTTCCCTGCTTGCTCGTTTTTCTTACAATAACATTCAAGCATGACGTTAAAAAGAATGTCCTCCATTGGACGCCTTCCACTCCCTGAGTTTTCAACCCTCGGTTCTTGTCAAGTATTTTTTTCAAATTCTAATAAAATTACACGTTTCTAAATTATGTATTACGGCTGACATGAAAATTCGTAAGCCAGATTATTTTCCTGTGTTTACTTTGCTTCGAGCGATAAGTTAAAGCTTCGACATTTAATATATTGGTATATACAAATACTAAGTTATGGGGAACTCATAAGCGTAAGAAATAAGTTGTTTACATTAGTATACACATGTTTTCAGTTGACAGCAATTTGTTGCCCTTGCAAATACAACCCATTCAAAATAATATAATATCAGAACTGTTTGAACAAAATTTGTCCTTGATTCGGGGAAAATGAACGCATGCAAATTAAAAGGACTAAAACTTGTTATCCATTAATGGATAAATCAATTTAAACAACTTTTCAGGTATCATTTTAAACACTTTATGGATCATTAACACATTGGAAAAATAGATAGATTTTTATATGGGTCAAAAAATTAGAATAATCTATTCATTCAATGTGAATTTTAAAAGTTAGCGAAAATATTTGCATGCCTGTTAACCGATAGTTTGTCACAGGTATGGAAATTTGGGTCCAGATAATTTTACGCTTTTTTAAAATCATTTATTGATTAAAATGGGTAAAATAAGGTGATAAATAGGGAAAAAAACGAAGCTGCGTATTGTATCATTGCTTAAAGTTAGAAAAAAAACAATTCAACTCAATTCAAAATGAACTTTTTACAATCCACGGTGTGTAAGATTTTGAAGAAATATATACAAGGACGAACTAACTAAAAAGTAACCGAAGTAAACGAGCCAGAAAAATTGTAACACCTGGCAGAGATGAACCCAAGTTAAAGTAAATTGTCCAAAATAATCGTTAAAAATGCATCTTACGTCCATAAGTGTTGGACAGAATGTATAGTTTTCTTATCCACGCCAATTACACTTGGACGGTTGCATAAACTGCAGTTTTAATTGCAGTTCTACGAAGTAAGGGCAAAGATAAACATGAAGCAGAAACGTGTACGATTCTCCTGGAGCAAAGAAGCTCAAACAGGGGCAACAACGTTGGAAAAGTATTATATTCAGTGATGAATTTTTTATTGAAATATCTGTGAACAAAAAATTATGTTCGGGTTTGTTGTTTGAAAAGAAATACGTATGAGAAATCTTGTGCAAAACGTTCTCTCCACTTTGACACATCATTTTTGTTTGTGAGTGCATGAGAGCTGCTAGAATTGGGAAGTTATACATATCTTAAGATAAAACTGTGCGTGACTTCCACTGTTTATCTGAGGCACAGCTGTTACACATTTAGTGACTCATTTTATCTTTGAGCAAGATTCTACTCCGTGTCACATCTCTAAATCGATTCATGTATTTCAAACAGAAAGATGAATTTCTGTACTAAACTGGTAAAGCAACTCTACCAATCTAAACACGATCAAGAGTTAGTGGTATCGTCAAATCTAAAGATAGGGGTTCAAGACGTGGTGCCCGCCAACAAAATTGAGCTCGCAGTCGCATTGAAGAGGGTATGGAAACAGTGTCAGAAACGATTAATGTAAACAGGTGGTGGAATCCGTGCGAGAAAGGATTAAAGCATTTAATCCAACAAAAAATGACGCATTCTAGTATTGATATTGTTTCTTTTGAAAGTGTTTTACCCCCTTTAATTTGAATATTCTAATTTTTTGACTCAATGTAAATCTTCATCACTATAGACTTTTGGATGATTCTGTCTGTGATTTTTTTAAATTGAGTATATTTGAAATGAAATGCACACTTTAAGGTCTAAGAAAGGTGGCACGTTTATTTTAATACCTAATTTGCAGTTATATTTGTTTTGAATAAACGTGTTTTCCAAAAAGTAGAAAGTATTCTATTATTTTGAATTTGGGTTGTAGTATTACAAAATAATAAAGAAATAACGATTTTTCGGCACACGAAAATATCCATTCCTTCAAAACATTGTCAGCGTAAACATCATTGAAAGGTAAAAACAGAAACATTTACTTTTGTGACATGAAGTAATGAGAAGCAAAGGTATGTCAGTAGACATTTTTAAGTTTTGAGAAAAACGGCTTTAAAAATAACATCATAGGTAGGCTTTAATTGATTTTTTTTCTAAATCAATCTGTACAGCAGCACCTACCAGGGCTACTAGTACAATCTCTTGCAATAAGACAGAAGGGGAGGGGGGGTGCATATACCAAATTCGTACTGGTTATCTCCACTTGCATCCCTTTGCTTCTCATTGAGTCATATTTAAGAAACATATAAGCAGAAACATTTACTTTTGTGCGGAAAAAAATTGAGAAAACCAAAGTTGTATAGCATAAATTGTAAAACATATTGCTTCTACGTGTGTGAGGTTACAAAGAACTATATTTCCAATTTTAAAAAAAAACTAATAAAAGTCAGAGTGTATTGGAACTTGTACTTTATAAAGACAGTTTTCTCAAAAAGAGAGCAAATATGGTCAAAGTATTTCCTGAAAATAATATAAGTTAACATTGATATATATTTTGCAATCAGTTAAATACTACCATAAAAGCAAACTTTTTATTTTTGATTTTATGGCAGCATTGCAATGCTTAGTACAATTTAATGGTAAATACAATTAAACGTAATACTTATATAAGTGGGTATTTCCACGGATAACTTACTGACATTTTTAGAGCAAAACAGTAGGTATTTTGTAACGATTAACGGTAAATATACGTTTTGTAAACGAGTTTTTCTCCTGCATGTTTGTATTTTTTAAGCTGAATTTAACGGTTGAATTGAATTCAAGAAACATATTTTGATTGGTTTTTAAGGTTTTGTGAAAAACACGGTATTTGATTCACATTTTAAAAAGTATCATGTCAGTCAGTTGCCGTGCTTTTGATATTTTTTTTCTAAATCATTCAAAATGTATTTCAAGAACTCAGTTATACCAATAAATTCAGCTTAGAAAATACACGAACAAAGGAGAAAAGATCGCAAGCACAATGTATATTTTGCGTTGAATGTTGCAATATATACACTGTTATATTTTACAAATTTCAGTCAGTTACTCGTGGAATTGACCATACATATATGTGGGGCCGACCCTGGTACATCCTGCTACACTTGCTCAGCCATTCTTACATTTTAGCTCATTCGTGTATGTAAAACTCGCCAAGAGATGATGATGTAGACATCAGCGACAGAACGAACAGCGCCAAGGTGGTAAAACTTTTTTGATTAGTTAATCACTTAGATGAGACGCAAGACGTAAGACGCGATATTAAGACGAGCAGCAAGACGGCTGCACTCTTATATTGTAATCATTTTTGTAAATAATAGTTATGTGTAGTTTAGTAATCATTAAACGTTTAGTATCTATTCATCGAGATTTATGTCATTAACGAGTGGTGTTATAAGTAAATATAATCATTTCCATAGTTATCATCACACAGTAGCTCGGCATCCCACATATATAGTACTAAAACACACAGTTTTACTATCTTTTTGATGAAATTCTTTAAGTACACTATTTAAGACAATCCCTTTTTATCTTACCACTGACAATAACTCACGTTGCTGCAAAGTTCCTGATAAAGTCTTCTGAGGAAATGATGAGGTCTTCAGGGAACTCGATCTTCTCGTTGCCGTGCGATGTATTTAGCGGCGTCTAAGTTAATCTTCAAGCCCAATTGACCCAAATGACCATTGGGCTTGGAGATTAACTTAGAGTCCGCCAAATGTGTTCATTCTTGCTTCTTGTTCTCCGCTCCTTTTCCTCGTCAGAACAGCCTTCTAAGACTCCCAAAGGTGGATGTCGAATTAGCAATCCAAAATTGGATGGTTAAGGTGAAAAATAAAAATGTGCAATATATAGTGCTGTGCTAAACACAAAAGTCATTTTTGCACTTTTTATCAAAATTGAGTAACGGTCATCAAGTAATTCTTCGTCATATATTTTACCTAAATACAATGTTTTATGGTCATTTGAGAAAGGGAAATATTTTTTTTTTAATTGCATCTGTATCACATAAATGGAGGTACACACAACTTCAAACGGCAATATATTATTTTGTTCTCAGCTGCAGATACGACTTTTGTGCTTAGCACGGCAGCAAAACTACTCAGAGCAAATCACAAGAATTTTTGTTTAACAATTTTTATAAAATTATACAGTAGAAATCATAGTAAATGTTTTCAAAATTAATCTGAAATTAATACTATTAACAATCAAGAAAACTTCTTTTAAGGCAAACAATTACGCGGAAAAATGTTAATCAAATTATATTTTTATTCATTCGAAAACCAGTTTAGACGGATCCATAAAATATTAGTAAAACTATTCAAAAATATGTTGCCAAATCTTGAGTGAAAACTTCCGATTAGTTCCGATGCAATAAGTTCTTAAACTGCTGTGGAGAATTGAAAACGTTCACAGCATTTTTCATGATGTGTTACAAACTGTTTTCAAAACTTATAATCAGTTAGTTCCTTTGTCCTACCATATGCCAGTCTAGTAAGTGTGTAATGCAGAAATGAAGATTATAGGTTTATGTAAAATCAAAAAAGTTAAATTTGCATTACGTACTAGGCAAGTAACTCAGGGTTTGGAATATTCAAGGAATTAAATAAAATCACTCGCGATATTTTCGGGAACAATTTTTTTTGAAATTTAGTATAGCTTCATGTTTAAAAACTGAGTGAATTGAAGCAAGACACCATAGTGGAAACACACACTACATCTACTAAAATGCAATTTAGTATTATAAAACGAAAAAAAAAGCTTTTGAAATAACATTAAGAAAAAAATATTGTTATTATAAAATAAATAAATCATTACTATCCGTTTTTTGTATAAATACTGATATATTTTTAATTTTTTCTTAAATATTTTTTGCGGTTTCGTATTTTTTAAAATTTAGGTTTTTTTTTTACTTCCCCAATCTCGTTTTTGAAGAAACATTCCCCGTACACATTTTTAAACGTATTTAAACACAATTTCGAGTTATACTTCAAATTATATTCTTCCTATTGTATTTTTCCTTTCCTACAACGTTCTATTCAGGCAATAAAATGTTATTGAAATCGTTGTTCTTTCTTGTGGGCCGAAACCTATATTAAAAAATTTAAAAAAAAAGGGAGCATTAGTTAACTGTTGCCGTAACTTCAACTTATCCTCAGATTAAAGGATAAAACTTAAAACATTCAGAACTTAATTAACTTTGCCTTTCATTTTTAACCGATTTCAAAGGAGGTTGTGAATTCGTCTGCGGCTTTTTATGAATGTTTTCTAATTTCTCCAAGACGCCTGGACCAATTTGAAAAAATATTTTTTTTTGTATGTAAGAGTATTCTTTCCAGGTAGTCCGATTGTAATTTTGTCTAAATCTGATAGCGGGTCCCGGAGAAATCTATGAAACTTTACATTTAATATGTTGTGGAAACGAAATCCAACTTGCGTAAGCCGAGCTATACGTCACAGGTCACGTGGTTTTGCCGTGAACGTTACATTTTCCCGACAGAGTCTTGTCTTGAACAATATTTAATTCTCACGCCATCGGGATGTTTGATTTTCCTTGCGCCGCCTGTAAATTTTAATTATATTCTTACCAATGTATCTATTACTCATCTAGAAAATCAATAAATTAAATATATTTTGCTACGAAAATGGTTGAATTAATATACTTATATACACTGCCAAGTGATTTACTCAAATTTTTTCCTCAACCAGCTCGCCAATGGAAATAAATTAAGTTCAGATGGCATGGTAGATCAAGACTCGTTATCTGTATAAAAGACAGTACATACACATTCAAGATTTGTGTGAAAATTATTCACGCTGTTTGGTTTTTAACAAAAATAGTGCTGGTTGCTAAAAAAAAGGTTTTTCTCTGAAATTACGTTTGATTCTTGAAATATTTAAGAGTAAAATGTCAGCAAGACATCATTTGAGTACCTACGATCGTGGACGAGCGGTTGGACGACTGGAAGCAGGTAAAAGTGTCACCACTCTGACTGCTGCAGTGGGTGTACCAAAAAGTGCCATCTCCCGATTAAAGAAGGCCGCTGAAAGTGGAAATGTTTTTTTTTTAAGCATGCCGGGGTTCGTGGTAGGAGCACCACACCTGCAGAGGATCGCTTTGTAGCCCTCGTGGCAAAAAGGAACAGAAATTTAACTCCATGACAGATAGCTGCAAATCTAACAACCGCTACCGGTACGCATGTTTCTGCAAGAACCATCTCATGGCAAGTAAATAATGTTGGTTTGTATGCACGAAAGCCCGTACTTTGCATCCAAGTTCAACCACGCCATCGTCGAGAGAGATTACCCTGGTGTAAGGAACATGTTGGTCGGGATCGTCAAAATTGGTTTAGAGTGATATTATTTGACGAATTTCGTGAGTTAAGTGATTCTGGTCATCAACTACTGTTGAGAGAGCGTGAAACACGTTATGCACAAAAATTTGTTTGTGAACGTGATTGGTACGGCCCAGGCGTGATGGTGTGGGCAGGCATCATGCACACTGTCAGAACACCGCTTCACATTTTTGAACAAGAAAGCGTTACGTCGCAAATGTATTGCAGAGCAGTTATGCTAGACCATGTTCGTCTTTTAAGGGGGCTGTAGGTCCAAACTTTCTTTTCACGGACGACAATAAACGGCCACACAGAAGCATTGAAGTGTCGGACACATACTGCAAAGTGAAAACATTCTCCTCATGCAGTGGCCTGCTTACTTTTCCGACTTAATTCCAAATGAACTTGCCTGAGGAGTTCTTGGCAGACGTGTTGCGAGAGGACCTGTCCCTCCCAGAACAATCCGCCTTGAGAGAGGAGTGGGAAAAATCACCCAAGCACTCCTCAATAATTAGTGGGGAGTATGGAAAACATATGTAAAATGTGCATTAGTGTCCCTAGTAATCATACATCATATTCAGGTACTCATATCTCCATCATTCTGACCTAGATCATTTTTTCCGGTTGTTTGAAAACCATCTCAGTAGGATTATTTTTTTTATTTTTAAGTTTTCACTTCATTGATGCAGTAATATCTGTATTATTTTGTACCTATTATAAAGGCACATCCTCCCTACTAACTATATACTTCTTTCTGTTTCTTTAATCATTATCTATTCTTATTTATACCAAAAAACGTAATTGTTCCTTAGCAATTGTCAAGCAGTGTATATATATATATATATATATATATATTTCGTTTTTTCTTAATATTTTAGTTTTTAAAATATTTAGTGCTCAATTCAAGGGGAGTTGAAGTCAAAAATCCCCCCCCCCCTCTTCCGATGATTAAATATATATTCTTTAATAAATGACCGACTTCAAAGAACAAAGAGGAACTAAAAAGTAAAAAATAATTGGTAGTACTTACGTACGATTTCCTACACAAAAATTCAAATCAATTTTTTTTTACAATTCCAGTACAAAAATCAACTAAACTAAACACCTATTTATTATATAGACACTGATTGTAATTGCTATACAATGAATTATTTTAATACCTAACTAGTTATATAGATCTCTTAATTTTTAATAACATCTTGAAGTCGGGATCTCATATAAACTACTGCTTAACGTAACTGACAACTCACGGAATCCTGAGTTGATCACCAATTTAACTAAACGCAAAATTAAAACTAAACCTACTCAGTTACGTTAGTAGTTTATAGGAGGTCCCGAATTCAAAAGGCTATTAAAGATTAAGCGATCATACATAATTAGTTTGGTATTAAAACAATCTATAGTAATTAAAATCAGTGTCTATTTTATAATTGGGTGTTTAGTTTAGTTGATTTTTGTACTGGAATTCTAAAATTAATTTGATTTATAGGTTTGGGTAGTACGACCAATCATTTTTTGCTTTTTAGTTCCTCTTTGTTTTTTGAAATTGGTTCTTTTTTTATTTAAAAATAATTGCAGTCTTGAAAAGAAGAATTGAAAAAAAGAAAGAAAAAACAGAGCTAGAATTTTTTCTTCCAGAGTTACACAAGTTTCTAATTATTTTGCGGCAAACGTTTCCAAAATACGCAAAACAGCTCAAAACTTAATAAATAGTTCAATATGAAAAAGCGCTTCACAAGCATTCAAAATAATTTTGCTCAATAAAGAAGAAACAAACTTGATACCTACAAAGTTGTGCCGAAAGGTGATAACAGATTGCTAGTGCAAGAAAGATATTCAGGAATGAAATGGCAAAAATTCTCAGAACTGCTGTTAAAAGCATAAATTAAGCACCTTGTCTAATTGAACATGAAATTTGGCTTCTGTGGCAAAAGAATGATTTATTTTCAATCGTTAAAAAAGGCCTTTAAAAATCATGTCAATGTACTGACACTTTACTTTAGTATCTTAAAATTATTAAGTACTCACAGTCACTATTGAAAATGCGTAGTATACAAACCATGAACTTAAAAAAAAAATATTTTCAAAAATATATGCGGAACAAGGTCAGGAATCGTATTTGTGACCGAATTTTTGCTAGTTCGACATGGTCCAGTTTAAAACCTTCTATGTATTTTAATGATAATGCTGCATATTCAATCTGTTAGGTTTGCGAAGTTCTGCACATTCTCATAACAAGCCTCGGGGGATACTGAATCAATGGTCTTTTTTGGGGATTTTGTCTAGATCACAAGGTTTTGAATGTTTATAAATGTAGTTACCATCCTTCGTGTTTTTCAGGACCTTATTCGGACTTCTTCCCTTGTAGTGTTCATTTAAAACAAAGGAAGTTATGTACCTTACACCGAATACTAAATGTTTTTGAGCATATATAACAACGAATTGCATATGTAACAACAGAAGTAACAAATATTGAAACACACGCATACACACACATACACTGAAAAACTTTCCGGCTCATTTAAATCGCAATAACAAAGTTAAATGCAATATTGATTTTTATAAATATTTCTAATGGAAAGGTAGATGACACATAAAATTTCAAGAAAAACTCTAACAGAAATGGAGGCAAAAAATAAATGTAATTTCTCCATTAGCATTTTCGCGAACCAATATCCCCCCCCCCCCGTTTCAGATTTTCTCTGTATTTTAATGCACTGTCCAAGATAGCTTCTATCAATTGTTGTTGCAAGAGACAATATTTAACTACTAGAAAATCCCTCACCACTGTAAGACCGATGCAAATTGATTCTCTATTTCAAAAAAAAAAAAAAAAAAACCGTAAAAGTAGACGTTTTCAAATAAATATAGATGAAATAGAAATGTATAACATTGATTGATTTTTTTAAAACTAAGAATGTGTTTCACGACATAATGTTTTTTTTTAATATACATATTATTGAGATAGTTCTTAATTTGGTTTATATTGGAAACTTAGGACATTAAAATAACAAATAAAAGCACCATAACCTTATACTGAAGTGGGCAGGTAAAGGGCAGTAACCGCATTAAAAAAAATCAGTTTTTTTTTTTTGCATTTTTGTCATCTATTGTACGTTAGCTACTTTGTACAAACTTGCTTATTTGTTTTCCGCTGATAAAAAGTCTTAGTTCCAACATTTTCCTACTATTAGTATTGAATCCATCACACATTTCTTCAAATATCTCGATGTCGCATTTTTGCAGATACTGCCGTTTCCCTCCCCACGGTAGTACACGTTGTAAATGTAATCTTTGTTTTAAGATTGCAAATTGGCTTTAATTACCATTTCTTTATCAACACGTCCTAATAACCGTTCGTTTTTGTAAATATATTTCGTATTACCTAATATATAAAATCACCAGCCATAATATGACGGCGTGAATTTCTTCTTTATGCATATAGAGTCGCAAGGTTGGACCTATTTTTAAAATCCCAGTAATGTGGACTTATTTGTTACCTTGTACTATACATCAGTTTAGAATAATTTCAGTTGATTTTATACAAAACGCTTATCTAAATAAAACATGCGACTCGTTTCGCCATACTAGCTGGAACTGAAAACGGATCACCAAATTACCTCTTCTCAATGTCCGCCCTAACACGTCACCTATTGGAAGCAGTTCAGTTTTGTCAAAACAAAACGTTTCTGTACTTTTCAAGTGTTGTTAAAAACAAATATCAAATTTTTAATAAAATTACTAAATTTTAGGTGTCAAAAATGAAATAATGCCGTCTCGCATGCTATGGCGCGAGTTTCATGGTGATGTCAGCGCGTTACTCGATTACAGGTTTTGGCTATTAAAAGTATAATTATATACTAGCAAAATCATTTTTTTTCGCTATTGTAGCTGTAATTTTCAGGAAAAAAAAGGAACATGGGGGGGGGGGGATCTAGAAGCGCATCAAAGTGGTTGGAGGCATTTTTTAAATTCCTGCACTTGATTGAGTTTATATGCTCCTGGCACTTGGAAACCCAAATTATAAATTAACCATTACAATTAATCGCTGTAATTTATAGTTACTTTACCTTGAATGTCGAAAGTTCTCAACGCGTTTAAAAAGAATCAATTCAAAAATACATAATCTTATTTTGAATGCACAAAATTCGTCAACGTTATCTGTTTCACAAAATGAATGATTAATTGTTTGCAGACGCATGATATCTGAAATGAATATTTTATTCTCAAAATGATAACGTTGTGCAAATCATGGACGAACATGACAGAAGCCTACAATGAAGCGGTATAGATAATTGAATTACGGAATTATAATTTGAGATCAACATGATAGAATTAAATTTCGAGATGGATGTGGTTTAATATAAATCTCCTGTAACATATATTTCTACTTATACATGAGATAAACTACGTCTATGTTGCATACTCTTAAATCAGTTTTATTAGTTTAAAAATATTTTATTTAGTTTGTAACTAATTAAAGTTTTTGTAATCAAGACTTCCTAACTAAATTTTGGAATCTTTCTTTCTTTTTAATTTTTCAAAAACATTTTTCTCTCCCTCTCGAATTTCTTTTATTCGTACCAGATCACTCCTCATTTATTAAAGAGTTATAGCCTTGTACAAATTTCACAAAATCTTCTCAGTTATTTTTACACTAAATATTAGAGCAATTCTTGAAAAAATGTCCCATGCGTAACGCTATGTTTTTTTTTATTTTGTTCAAGTAATTATTAATTAAATATATTAACTGCTATGCTTTGATAGTATATTAAAGCATGTATTAATCCCCAATAGCATTGTTTTTTGAAGGCTTTGGTTAGCTGGAAAAAATGAAAAACTTAACTTTACGCACAGGACATTTTTTTTTAGAGAATCGCAAATTAGACAAAAAGGACGAACAATTCGGAACATTTTAAATAGTGAACGATGATGCATGTAACAATAATTTTGAAAAAAATAATTATATATACAGTAGGAAATGTGAACTTTGAAATTTTATCTAAACGTACTGCTCAAAATAAATATCTAACAAAAGGTTTAAAAGTATATAAATTTATTTTTAAGCAGACAAAATAAAAATGGAAAGTATTTCGAATGTATTTAATTATTTTCGAAGCTAAAAGATTCTAACATTTAATAAGACTTTAAAAAAATAATAATAATTGGCCATAATTGCCGTATCTTAGATTTAGAAGATCAGTAATGTTCAAAAAATTTAAAGATATAATATTTAGTACACTATATTCCCATCTGAATGTAATATGCCCCCCCCCCCCCTCCTCAAGAAAAAAAAGTAAGATTATTTTATTTTATTTTTTGTATTTTACTTCGAAAAAAAAAACAGACTGAACTTTTTTTTTACTAGAATCGTACAATATATACATGTACATTTTATTCAAATAATTTTAAATCAAAAAACATATTTTGCCATGCGTAACAAGTAGCCTTACAGAATACACAACCTGAGAGAGCATCTTGCAATTAATAGCAATGATTTAGAACAAAAACTTGACTCTTCTTAAGTAAAAAAGAAATATATTTTATTCGCTTTGTGATTAAAGGTAGTGAGTAACTTGATCCAATCTTGTCTGATTAATTGCGATTCAACGTAGTTAACTTCTCAAAATTATTACTACACCGTTGGAGATAACTGTGCTAATGGTAGGAGAATCTCTCCATTGTTTCGGGGCAATAGGTTAGACTGGCAGCCCTGGTAGGTGCTACTATTGAACATGAACTAGAAAAAAAATCATTGAGAGTCTATCTACGGCCTGAACTTTAAGCCTGTTTTACTCAAAAATTTAAACCGTCCACTTACAACCCTTTGCTTCATATTTACTCATACTGTTGCCTCAGAGAAACAGTAAGATATCTTAGTATTATTTCTGGGATAATATATCATACTGTTTCTATGAGACGACGATATGTTCATTCTAATTTCAAACACGCGCTTTGAACAGTACTAATGATTACCGGTATTACTTGTTGATGATTACTTTTGTGGACAAATTATTTGCCGAAACATGATTTTTGTAAAACCTTTTTTATGCTGTGCTTTTTTTTTTCGAACCGGTCTGTAAACCTCCCCAGCACTAACCTAGATAAACTGAAAATTTTAACAAAATCGGTCCGGTAGTTTTCCTGTTCATCCCGAACATACACGTTTAAAGTTTATTTTATTTAGATAAAGATGATGGAAACAAACCGAATCAAATATTTTCAATATAAAATTTCCTGTTCCATTTACGTTTCTTGGTTGAAAATTGTTTCTTTTGTCTCATTTCATACTGAATTCAGAATCTAAATGGCCAGAAAATGAGCAGCATGGCCGAAAAAAGTAATAATGCGTTAATATTGCATTGTTCTTAGAAGAGATATATGAGGCAGTGAGAAGCAAAGGGATGTAAGTGGACATTTTCAAGTTTTGAGTAAAACGCGTTTAAAGATAACATCCTAGGTAGGCTTTTATTATTATTTTTCTAAATCATGCTGTGCAGCAGCAACTGCCAGGGCTACTAGTACCATATTTTGCAATAGGAGAGGGGGGAGGGGTTCACCTACCATGTGAACTGGTTATCTTACCACTTATATTCTTTTGCTCTCACAGCCTCATATGTACTTTCTATTTTAATCACAGTTCTTGTGCAAATCAAACATTAGTGCCATTGGGTAAATTAAATTTTGTGTCCTGCTTATTTTTAAATACTTATTGTATGTGTGTGTGTGTATTGTACCGTGTTTGATTGCTAGATGTCTGACCTAAACTATATGCATATTTATGTGGGTAAAATGACCTCTTTTAAAAGAAAACAATTATTTAGCAAACATTTTTATCTTATTGTTGAGAGGGTGAAAGATGAGTGCTTAAATCGTGTTGTTTAATGTCATGCTAAGAAAAGTAAAGCATGATAAATTAGTTTTTTGTACAAGACAAACGCTTTTATGCACAATTCAAACCAGAATCCGTAAGAATAAAAAAGGAATGGAAATTTTTTTTTTAAATCTTTTTTTTTCCTACTTAATGCTGAGTTAAATGGGAAAGGCAAATCAATTTTGGCTGAATTTTCAACATGAAAAGGAGTTTTTTTCACCCTTCTGACACTTGCCTTTGCAAAAACTTGTGTATAAGATTACCGTGAAAAATCTATTTCTGCGTAATACGGAGATTGTGAAACTTTTGCCCGGGGCAGGAAAGAGAAATCGAATTTCGACTCAAGAAACAGGGATATTCTACAGAAAGTTGAAAATGTTTCATCGTACCTCACTTGCACCTTTTTTTTTTCTTTTTTTTTTTTTTTTGTACTTTTCAATTTTTTCCCTTCATTTTATCCTGAGTGAAATAAGACTGAGCATTTTTTATTATCTGCAAAAAAAAAAAAACCCTACTACAAGCGTCTTCATATGGTATTTCTTCTCAAGTACCGAATTTTTAAGACTTCTATAAAGCTGCTTATAAGCCTACGGACATTATCTGCTAAATAATTCTGTTATGGAAATATATTTTGGTATTTTTCCTTTTTCTTTTCTTTTAAAATAATATCTGCGAATTTCTGAATAATTTGGCATAAAACTTTGACACACAAACATGCAAAGATTCATTAACAAAGAGTTAAACTGGTGACGAATTCTATAACAAAAAATAATTGCGAGAAGAACTTTAACTTACAAAAGGCAACATAAAATGCTTGAATATAGGTAGACGGAACATGGAGAGAGCTGGTTTTCAAAAACTCATAACATCGTCAAAAATAGAAGTATTTGGAAGATGACAATAACAAATTTTAAATGATGAATGAATCATTTTTTAAAAATTTGGAAAATCTTTTTAGCTATGCATCAGGTGTTTCGGAGGGTTAAAATTCAAAAAATGGTCACAACCCATATCGCATACTGGTTTCTAAATATTTAGTTAAGTTACAGCTTAACCTTGTTTTAAAATGATGAAGTATGTACCTATATATATATATATATATATATATATATATATATATATATATATATATATATATATATATATATATATATATATATATATATATATATATATATATATATATGTATATATACTGGTTATCATAGCATACATTAAGGAAAAATCACAAAAATAGCGATAACTCTCTCTCAAAAAAAAAAAAAAGTAAAATTTCAATATGTTGCTGAGGAAGAGTTGCTCAATATAACTGCAATATGGAAATTAGTGGCGCTGAAATGTGAGTGCGTCATCTGTGATGAGCATAAGAAGTCTACGTTTGAGAGCAAGTCTATAAACTGCGCTGTATACTGCCGTAAAAAATCCGAGATAGCCATTTTGTAACAATGACTTCCAGTCATCATTTGCCTGCAGAACTACGATAGAGAGCCATTGGGAGACTCGAGGCAGGGCAAAGTCAAGCAAAAGTAGCCAGATGGCTAAAAGTGAGTCCTTTTTTGGTACACAGATTTTGGAGCCAATTTCAAACGACAGATTCGACCTCCAGGAGGTTCAGCCAATTACAGTCAACGGCTACAACAAGCGCCGATGACCAATTTTTGGGGTTATGTGCACGAAGGAATAAAGCCGCTACTCCGACTAATCTCAGTTTCTCCCTTGCTGCATCTACTGGAAGGTTGATGTCAACGCAAACAGTATGCAGTAGACTTTACGAAAGTGGTCTGCATGAGAAGCAAGCAGTCATTTGTGTGCCACTCACACCTTGCCATGGAAGGGACCGTTTACAGTGGGCACGACAACATATCCACTGGACACCTGATCAATGGAGGGCTTTTCTCTTTACGGAGGAGTCTAGATTTAGTCTATTAAGCCATAGTAGGTGTTAGTTGATATGGAGAGAACCTGGAACCCGTTATCATCCGTCAAACATCCGCGAAAGAGATGGTTACGAAAGAGGCTGTGTCTGGATTTGGAGTGGTGTCTCTTTAGGTGGACGCACAGACCTCCATTTCTTTTCAAAGGGAACCCTGAATGATCAGGTTTATAGAAGTGACATCCTTGATGCTTATGTGTACCCATATGCCGGGGCAATAGGTTATGCTTTTCTCTTACGGAATGATATCGCAAGACCACACAGAGCTCACATCGTAGATGATTATCTTCAACAGGCTGCAATTCTTCGCAAGAAGTAACCACATCGATCCTCGGACTTGAATCCTATCGAGCACGTTTGGGATGCTTTAGGGAGACGTCTACCTGCTCTCAACCCGCCCCCTCAGACCCTTGCCGCGCTTGATACTGCTTTGCAAGAGCAATGGCTCCCACTTCCCGTGGAACTGATAAATTGCATAATTGACAGTATCACACATCGCTGCATGTTTCAAAACTATATATGTTTGATTTTAAAAAAAGTTTTCAATATAATAACAAGGAAAATGGTGACTAAATCACTTTGCAATTAAATATACAAAATGTAAATGTTCTTAATGTCTCTTGTTAAGTTAAATGAATGGAAAAATATCATATCTGTGTCACAGCACAATAAAATATCAATTTATATCGCAAACGATATTATGAAAATACCCGTAATTCAATAGCATGAAGAAGCAAAAAGTCACGCCTACAAAAATAGGAAAAGTTATAATTTGTTTAAAAAAAATTAAAGCATTTCGCCTCTATGAACTTGACTGTTTTGGTAACACCAATAATAGGGCACAACAAGGACAACAAAATTATTTTAATATGTACTATTAATTATTTACGCAAGGAGTTACGGCAGTTTGAATATCAGTAAAATGTGACATTTTCCCTATTCCGGCCTAATGTAAGTAAAAGCATATTAAACTTGCCTTAGTTAATTATGCTTTTGTTTAAAGTCCATATATTTACCTTTCAAACGACAGTACTTGTGCCGTGGCAACCGAAATTTGAAATCTGTTTTTGGACCTCAAAAATGCTATAAAACGTCAAAAATGAGACTTTTTTGTGACCTTCATTGACCTTGCGGCAACAATTTGACACAAATTTAGCATTCATTTTGTAAAGTTTGAACCTTCTATCCTTCATACATAAAAATAATTTGAAGGCAAATTATTCTCATCAACAATTGTGGCTCATAGCAATTTCCATGTCTTAAAAATCCACTCAATTTTTGCTGCCCCTCTTTGACCTTTAAAGGCCCGAAAAACTGAACAACTCAACTTCAGAACAAAAATTCTGGATTTGGGCTTTTAACAAGATAAGAAATAATTGGTAATTTTTTGAGGAAAATCTGAGATGACATGAATCACAAGCGTGACACTCTCAGATTCTTGCTCTTAAAATTTTTTAACTAATGCCATCTTATGTTTGTTTACAAATAAAATAACTTAATTCCAGCAAGTCTTTTAAAATAACTTTCAATTTTAACTATTTGCTTTGATTTTGTGATAATTCAGACATTGGGATGGTCTTCAAATTTTTGCATGTGCAATTTCGTTTTTGTTGGAAATATTGTTTCCTCGTCAAGCATGGGGACGGATCAGAATTATAAAAAATATTTAGAAGAAAGTTTCGTGATGGTCATAAACATACTTTTTTTTTTTTTGGTTTATAAAGGAGGGGGGATTCCGTAAATTACCGCCAAGGGTGTCACCTACACTAGGTACGCCGCTCATTTTGTTTTTGGCTATGTGTCATTAAATAAAGTCATTTTTATATTATTCAGATTTATCGAAACATGCTAATGGAACAGAATGAATATGTTTGTGATTGAAAAGTAAAAATAAAAAATAACAACCCATAATTGCCGAAACAATGTAGGTTACGTCATACACGTGTTTCAGGTTTACAAGGAACCTCTTTTTCAAAGCAAAATAAATGATCTTATTGATGAAAAGGACATATCACAAAAGGGGTTGTTTTGTCAAATGTATTTTTAACAAGAAGCTCACGCTTTTTGCATTGAAAAAGGTACACATGTATGCAGTAACCTATAATTCTTGTGCAATTATACGTTGTTACTTCTAGCCCGGACACGACCAACTTTTTATATTAACTGTTACAAATACTTATTTCTTAAAAGCTAAATTTAAATTTTAAACTTTCAAAGACTCGCTTAATAGATTAAATTCAACATCTTGTGTATTTTAACTTTTTCCTCATCTTACAAATAAATTTAACTTCCTCTTTGAAACCACCTCACGAAACAACAGTAATAAATTACTCAGTAATAAATGGTAATTTTCAAATATAGTGCATCACTTGTCGCACAGTTATGTCTAGGAAAATAATGAAGAATTAGTTCTTGTCGTCTAGGGAGGCAGAAACGTAAAACAGCAAAAGGTATGCAAGGGCATTGATGAATGGATTACCGTGAATTGCGCAACACGCATACTTGAATAGCATTTTACTGCGTTAGAGGAAGACCTTATTTCCTCCATGTAATCAAGGTTTAGGGAATGCTAGGAATGCTAATTATACTTTACTTCCACTGTCCTTAATCTGAAGACTGTAATAAATGAAAACAAACACATTGGATAGAACGTCGTCTGCACCAAGGAAATATCGTTCGTTTCAGTCATAAAGAATCTTTCAGTATAAAATATTTTATGCTTAAATAAGTATTTTCTGTTTATTAGAGAATTTTATACATTGCTCTGGGTTCAGTTTAGTTATAACTTGATTTGATTCTGTATTAAAATAGCAAAATGCTTCATTTTTAATTGATAAGCCTATGGATTAATAGATATTGTTTTCAAAGTGATAGAGAAAAAATATAACTCGATCATATTTAGCGTTTAAAATCTCATTGTTACAAATGTTTTTAATATTATGAGAAAAAAAAATACCCTTTTGGAATATTAATCATAGTTAGCTCTTAAATTCTAATTGTTATTTTTTAAAAATAGTTTTTTAAAAAGGGCCTATTTTGAATAGGAGGTTAAGGAAAAATATCAAAGTTACGTGAGGAATCGAAGAAATAAAGCATAAAATGTACTAGCAAGCATACTATATATGATATATACTATATACTATATACAATGTACTATAAAGCATATAATGTAATATAAAAAAGATACAAATTGGACTCTCCTCTGCATTATTAGAAATAGTTTTACAAGACGTTATTTTAATCTTTTGTCCATTATTTGGAGAGACATTAAAACTGATGTGGAACTAAACCATGATTTTTATTGAACCAAGAATTAGGTGAAATAAAGAATTACTGATCGCTATTATTCAAACGGAGCCAGAAAGTGCACAAATATCCTTAAAGTGCTGTGACTAAATTATTTAGGTGAAAAGATAAAACTTTGTTTTTTGAATATAAACAAAGCATAGTAAATAGTTTGCGTAATAAGACTTTCTCTCAATAAATGCTTAATTTATTGTTCTCTTTTACACCGTCGATAACGTCTGTTTGTTTTGTTTTTCTTTCTTTTTTTTTCAAAATTATTATATTACTATATCATCTTTAATACTTTGGGATGAAACCAAAAGATTTTCTCCTATTAGATTTCAAGTAATTAACGCATTTTCAACCCAAAAAATCTGAAACAAAGTTAAAACTAAATACTAACCATTCAATATGTACGGGTCATTAGAGTTAAATCAATTAAAACGTCAAGGAAGAACATTAGTAAATTACATGACTTTAAATGGGAATGGTAATTAATTATCTAGCTGGGTTTATGACTTTGTATGCAAAAGGAATGTGAAGTACAGTGAACCAACCGTTAGAAGAGACAAACATCTCTAATTTTAAAATGAAAGCTGATTTTGAAAATTGCGAAGCGTATTTGAGGTTTAAACAGATTCGTCCGATAATGAAATGCGTCATTAGGATGCAAGTGGTATTTCAAAATATCAAAATTATCATGAAATTTAACGTTTTCTTAACTACAACGACATTTTTCAGGGTTTTTTTTTTAAATATTTTATTCTGAAATCCATCGCAACATCTTTCTTTTCCGGCAGTTCAGCTGTGAAAACATATATATATATATATATATATATATATATATATATATATATATATATATATATATATATATATATATATATATATATATATATATATATATATATATATATATATATATATATATATATATATATATATATATATATAAGTTGGAGAATCGCCCCTTATTGTAAAGAAAAATGGGAAACAGCTTTCCGATATGTTGGTGCATAAGTATCTCGCTTCTTAAATTATGTTTTGTCAAAAAAACTGCTAAACTTTTTTAGAAACGAGGGTGTTGAAGAAGTTTAGTGTTATCCCTCTCTTAACCCCCTGGCTTATACTAAAGAAGATACCGGTTTTACCGATGATCAGAATGACTCAACAATGATAATAAATATGCACACTTTTGCCGTTACTGTATCCAAAATTGAAAATGGGGAAGCTTTATCGCTTTTCTTCTCGTTCCCTCCATTCGTTTTGTGAAATATTTTTTAGTCAGAAGATAGAAAAATTCCGTCTCGCAATTATTCAGAAAATACCTAAGGTTCATGACCTTAGGTCTCGTTCATTTAGCATTTAATTGTAAGGAAGTTTTTTTTCCCAACAGTTTCAGCAAAGAAAGGCTATATGGCCTTATTTAGACACAAGTCCCAAATAAGACTTACTGTTAAAAAATATTTTCAAAAAACGCCAAAAGGTAATATAAAACTAGAAAAGTTTGAAAATTCATCATTTTCAACATAAAAACTTATTGTAACAGATTTAATGTACTCAAAAAGCCTTATCCAATATCCCATATTTAATGCAATTGAAAGAATAAAGAATAATCAACACATTTGGGAACATGAAAATTATTATATTCTGCTTTTTGGTCACTCTTGCTTGCAATTCGTGTACTTATGTGCAGCATATGCAGCACAGAATCATAGCATCCACCCAATCCTTCTTTGTCTTAATAAGGTCTCTGTAATTCTGGTCAGAGTAATCATGGCCTTATTGGAATGAAAATCTACTTTTCTTGGGTTATAAAATCTCATGAACACAATGACGGCATATAGAAATAGTTTTTCTTTTCAAATTCGTCAATCATGTAAATTAAGCTTTCTAGAGCAATACAAATTTTTTTTATCATTGTAAACATTGAAGAAACAAAATTTACTGTTAAAAAATATTAGACTATTTTGAAAATACTTATTTGTGATAATTGTTGGTAATCACCGATTCCGCAAACAGGGGTTCTGACAAAATGATTTTTTTTTCACATAAAGTGAAGACAAATATTTTTCCTACTAAAATATGTCCTTTTTATCAGCATGTTGATCACAAACTTGTTGCTGATACCTCTTTATTATCAGTTAAGCTTTCCAATGAGGATAAAGTCACCCTCTAGTGATTTTTTTTATATATTACATGGAAAAAATAGTGGGCTGGTCTTGTTGGTTTACATGACCTTACTTGGGGTTCCTACGTTACTGGTAACATATTTAGGAAAATTGATTACGCGTAGTTGTTGAAATTATGTTTATAGAAAAAAAGTAGGGATTTCACATTCTATCAAAATGCGTTTTCAATCTGTGCTCAAAGTAGGCCCAATAACAGAAAAATGATCCCAACACATTTTTAAACGTATTTAGAATAAACTAATATCTTGAAAGTGACTCATTTGTTTCTTTTTCGGAACAGGTGTCAGTAAACTTTCTTTGTAATAAGGCGTATTCGGGCTATATTTCGGTAAACATTAAGGCAGCGGAAGCCCATTTTTTAAAATACACAAATGTTTAATTAACTCTCTTTCTTTTTGTTTATTAGAACTCACTTGTAATATATAGATGCTCAACTTAAGGGAACTGTTGAGGAAATAGCGTATGTTTAGTTGATAAATCTCTCATTTGCTTTTGTTATCATACTTTAAGCACTGGGAAAATTTTAGCACTTATTTGGGGTGCAGAATTTGTGCAGAAAGAAGAACTGTATGGTTTTGAATTGACATATCATTGTTTTTTGAGCAAAGGGTATTTTAGAAATTTTAATACAGTTGGATTACCAATAGCGGTCTCTAACTGAATTAATGTTAAATTGAATATATGCATTTAAACAAAAGACCATTAGAAGCTACTATCGCAAAGTATTTTTTCCCATTTTCTATAGAGACCGATACTTAGAATCAAGGGTGGCACCCAGGTACTATGGTAATACAGTCGCTCGATTTTCTTAGCAACTTATTTCATAATGTCTCTACATCAAAGCAAGGCTTAAAAATCTACTACTTAGATACCAAGTTTCATTATTCCATTTTCTTCTTTTCATCTTTTTCTCCATTTTTCTTCCTTTCTTTCTTTTTTTCCTAGAGTATATGATTAATACTTTTTTTTTAAATAAAAGTGTTTGCTATTTTGTTAATAACAATAGAATAGTTACATAATAGATAGAAACCTTTCACTTGTTGCTGTAACAGCACACCAATTAATTTGCGCAAGATCATGCTGTAGTACTTCGGGTGATAAAATAATCTTATTTATGATTAAAATACCATGTGAATCGTTAAAAGATAATGTACATGGCCATTTTTAAAATCGAGAAAACTGCAAGTAATTTAGTGCCGATTGCATTACATTATCATACAAGATTTCAAAACTGTTTAGAATATATTGGAGCAAAACAAAACAAAAACTAACGCCCTAGCTTGCTTTGAGAACCCTTTTAAAAAGTAAATTTAGTTAGTTTTTAAACTGTGGTAAATTCTGCGTATTTTCTTCAAAATATGTCTAAAATCTAATCCAAGCAGAATTAGTTTATCGCTTCAACACGTTATTCTTGGCTCTTCCACAACACAAAGAAATTTAAACCACACTCTTACACCTAACAATACTTTGCCCTGAAAAAATCTATGTATTACGTTTTTCTGAATTGCGTAGCACGGTAGATACAAATAGAATCAATTATTCCTCAACGGTTCAGAAGTTATGTTTTATGCTTTCTTGAAACTACATTAAACTTTCTCAAACTTGAAACACATTCAGAAGGGAATGCATTTAAACTTTGCTCAGATGTCATGAATTATTCAACCTGCATTTATGGCTCCATTCAATTTTGTAGTTTCCAAGCCGCAATACCCCATTAACCTTGCGAAATGTAAAGTAGTTACTTACATATTGCATCCAGTTGAATTAGATAAAAACGTTTAAAACTGTTCTTAGCAAATGATGCACGCATGACATTAAACTATTCCAAACATTAAAATCTTAAAACCAAAACTACATAAAATGGTTTTAAAATTAGTGTTTTATTTGTATTATATACATTTTGGAACGAAGCAAAATCTGATCAACTAGAGGTTTTATGTAAAATATTTTTATACATGTAAAAAAAAAAAAATCTGTATGACATTGCACAATTTAAGTAATATTAAGATTAAATAGCATGGTAATAATATATTCATAGTTTTATAAGTAACATGAAAACTAAAATCCATACTTATAGACGTCAACCTTTAAACTGGAGTTTAGTAACTGTCATCTATAATTATATTTTCATGTTCTTAAGTAGGACTTTCTTTAAAATGTACTTAGGAAAAGTTCATAATCAACAACATCTTTAAATGTAGATTCATTATTTGTCTTATTACTTGCTTTTTTGTAGAAAACGGTATTTATTTTGTTGTTATGCAGCTGTTTATAATCTCTAATTAAAACAAACTTCACGAGTTCCAAAACTCTCAGAAATTTCAAAGTCTTTAGAGGTTAAGAAAACATTTCATCCAGTTTAAAATCCATGCAAATTAAAATATGCTCAGGTGAAGCCTTAGAAATCTTACATTTGGGGCACACCTTAAAAACTTTGTCTTTGTTCAAAATAGAGAGACCTCAAATGTCGACTTGTAAAACGTGAAATACAACTGTGTTGGTATATGTTGCCCTCGAGAATATAGGACCACCAGGGCGCTCTCTTGAATACCAATCGTGTTGCAGAGGAAGTGTCCCACAAATCTCTATTCGTTTTCTTACTCTCTGAGACTACTTCTGTGAAGGTGGAACTCATATATATATATATATATGGTTGAGGAATGACCAAAGATGCAGCTTTCCCAAAATGTCCGCTATCTCTTGCCTGTAACACCGACGTGAGGTGGTACCCCCGTTGGACACACACTTCAAAATCCAGTGATCATCTGTTGATTAATATTAAAATAGACATCAAAGCTCTGTCGCCAAACTCCAATTCATTTGGCATTGAATTGAGGATTGCTGCCAGTAAGTACCCATACGTTGGTAAAGTCAGTCTCAGCAATACTTTCTAAGTGAGTTTTATTTATTTTTAATAGTGTAAAGCTATTTCCAGAAACACGTGTCCAGCTTTTTTAACATTAAAAATTATCCTTCCTTTTTTCTCCTAGTTTATATTTTCATTGCTTCTCCTGCTTAGCTACGCTCTCTTTTACTATTTTTCAACATTCTACTTTTCAAAACTTCTGAAGTTACAACTTAATCCTTAGGAATAGAAATATCTTGGATAGTTTATTACAAACTGATTTTTATTTTTGTCAAAACATTTAAATTTTTCAAATGTAGGACCTTTTTGCCACTGCTAAGAGCGCAGTAGTAATGTGCTGCTGAAGTTTATGATGGTGAAACGATTTTGTTTTTGCATGAAATCGTTTTTACATGAATTAAATATTTTTTCCCTCCACTTTTATTTAGAAACCGTGTTTAAAAAACTTCTGATGTACGGAAAAAGGAATTTCAACGAGTAAATTCTTTTAGCAAACACCAAATTCATAACCAGACTATTTACACAAGACAGAAACTATATTTTATACCTTCCTGATTTCTACTTTTTAGTTAATTATTTACAATTTTTTTTACATAAAACACTTAAAATTACTAAAGTAGCAAAGATACTTTTTTTTTCAAATCTTCCTTTACTTACAACAAAAAATAGTTTTTAATCAAAAGACAGACTAGTGACATGAACGTCAGTTTTTTGCATCTTTTAAATATTATAACCTCTCTAATACATCCAGATATTCATCGCTTAGAATCTATTTCAGTATTTAACTTCAATGTAACGACAATTGACGCTATAGATATAAGTTTAATTCAGGGGAAAAAATGAAAGGTTTTCTATAATTTTTCCATTTTTCTAACCCAAATCGCAGTTAAGAACAAAATTCATGCTGTTTATGCGCGTTGCATGTGTGAAACATTAGTCTTAAAGATTTTATGATTAGTTAAAAAATGTATTTATATATATATATATATATATATATATATATATATATATATATATATATATATATATATATATATATATATATATATGAGCCCTTTTTACTTAGTACTAACAAAATGACGTGACGTTTCCCACATTAAATAATTATGTACTGGCATTCACTTAATTGAATGAATAAATTATTTTACTTAATCGCTTAGATTAATTGTGGTGATGCTTTTTAAATCTGTACATTTTTGTCTATCCCCCTCCCCCACATAACCAGTATTTTTAAAAATAATATCAAATCCGTCCAAGGCAGTCACAACAATTTACTCATAACCAAAAAATGCACTATTTCCTCTAAGTAAATGAATTGAAACGTTTAGGAGTTTAATGTACTTGCTTTTCAATAGAACAATTGTAGTTGCTCATTTCAGACTTATGTATTTTTAGGATAGATTATAAAAAGTTTTATAAAAGTATTGAATCACAACTTTTGTGAATAAAATACGTTTCAGGAAAAAGCTTTGCAATCCCTAAGTTTGTTCATGTCTGCAATTTCTATTTCTATTATATTATGCACACCAGAATATGATAAAATATTTATAATGTATTAAAGTCATCGCTCAACTAAAAAAAAAAAAATCCGCTATTTTAGTTTGAACAAGGAAAGTGGAAATGCTCTGAAAAAAAAAAAAAACCTCAAACTGTCTGTTGTTTTAACTACTGCAATTGCTACATGTTTTAACAAAACTGTTATATTTTAAAAGATGTATGTAGCTCAAAGTAATTCACTGTTTAATCACCTTGCTATGACTTTCATAACAAATTAGACTTTTTTAAAATGAAATATTCATTTTAAATTTGTTTAATACATATAAAACTTATCAAAACCGTACAGAAAATAAAAGTACAATATAATATTAAATTTAAATTATTTTTCAAGAACAAAAATATAATATTATTACAATTCTGATTGCGCGCTCTTCTTGAAAATAACTGGGCTTATTTATTTTTTTTACTATTTAATACACTTACTTTTACAGTTCTTAAATAATGAGTAATGGTTATTATGATTTGCAAAAAAAAAAAAAAATACTAAAAACACCGTAGATCAAATTACTGTAATTCTTGAATTGTTATTTTAATTTTATTGGTATTTTAAATATTTGTTCCGAAAATCTGTGTTTTTCCTAAAACTATATCAGTTTAAACCGTAAAAATAAATACGCAAAAGATGAGTTATATATACTTTTTTTTTAGTCTGTAATAGGGCATTACCGAATCGGAGGCGGATCTGCCCTATTCTGGACAAATGTGTCCATAATAAAGGTACAGTCTCAGGATGAGTTATCCCGTCCAGGGGGGTAATCGGAATGTCGGTATACTGCAAGTAGTTCTACCTTAGCCCTGGCTTAGGGGTGGTAGTTAACTGGTTAAAAAACTACCTGTTTAAGTAGACTACCGGTAAGCAGAAATACATTTCTATTGGACTACGTAGTGCATACATAATGCAGCTTTAAGAAAAATGAGGATGAACATGCATATGTATTTAAAGAACTATTTCACTTACCATTGTGTCGTAGTACTTCACCACCAATCTATAGTCTTTCAGAATGAGAGGGCTTTTGTTGATGTGCATCGCAGCGAGTTTCACAGCGGGTGCCACACCCCTTCCAATCGCACCCTCGGTGACATTTGGGGACAGAGGAAAAAAAGCTCCAATGTGCACATTGATCTGAGTTGCAGGCATGCTTTGCGGAATGTTGGCTATCAAGAAAGGAACCAGGATGTGAAATCGGAGGGTGAACTTTAGAGAATCACATGTGGCGATTTGGCTCTTCGGCATGGCAGCACAGATGAAAGAGATGAAGTTAACTATGCTTCAGGGCGATATAATCAACCTCTCACCGCTTTTTAAATGTAGAAGAATCATATCACATTTTGCATCATCCATTCACTCGAATTGCGTAGGATGCGTCTCATGCTTTTTCAAACTCGCATAAGATAGACTTTTAATCGTCTTCCAAATGTTGTATGCATGCTTCAAACTAGCTCAATAGGACAAAATCGCAATGTTACAAACTTGGAGATAGAAATTTCTGTACATACACTTCTAAAATCTTAAGATCATATGAAGGTCGATAAAGTGTTTTGCTACGAATTGATTGCCTGTATTAGTTTAAAGTATTGAAGTGTCATACATTAAATACAATTATAACACTTTGACATTCTAAATCCCCTGAAAAGTATTTGAACATATATTTTTCCATTATATTGGAGTTACAAAAAAAATTAATTGAATGTCTTCATGTTAAACATGAAAATCAGATAATCTTTTCTAATTGCTGATTGTATATTGTGAATGAAAACGTTCTTAAAATTATATCATTTCTGTACTCTTATAAAAGCCAGATAAGTCACTCAAATAACCAAATAACACGAAAAATATTCCTTACTTATAATATTCAATTCAGACTCTTTTATTTTACAAATCTAGAATACGTCTGTTTTACCAATTAAATTTTAACAAGGATTTTATGAATAAAACTTAATTCATTCAAAGTTTGGGTTCATTTATTCTTCTCTTGATTGTTACGAAACCAACTTCATCATTTAATGTGGCTTGTTTGAAACTTTGTTTTATCACATGTAAATTTAGCACCGAACATTGGCGTCATGTATTAAAAATTTCAGAAAGCTAAGTAAAAACAGACTAAGTGATCCAATTACATATCACATTTACACAAATTCAATTCCATGAAATTTCTCACCACGATTATATGGCTCAGAAATAGAGATTAATTACTAGATTGCTTTCAGAGATCTTCAGACATTATATTTTGCTCTAATTATCGCTTAAAATTCAAAATGTGATAAATTAAGCATTCTTTATCGTACTAATTTTAAGAAGTTTTAACCTTCAACTGTACAAAATCAAATCAATGGATGTGCTATTGAAGTAATGAAACTTAATTCGTTGAATATATTTTCAGAAAAACCTCTTGATCAATGCAATATATTTCTTCAAGATATACAAAATCTAAACTTAAGTTCCTAATTCCTAAATAACATTAATAAACTATGATAGTTTGTTTCGGTCTATTTTTATATAGACCTAAATAACATAGGTAAAGATTTAAATGAAAAAATCTATTATATGGTTCAAAAGATTTAATCCATGCATTTAACGTAGCCATAGCAAAACGTTCTTCTACTTGTAAGTTATTTTCTATTTAATGTATTGTGCAATGCTAAAATGAGTTATAATAAATTAATTTAAAGATCTGCTTTGAAATTAATTCTTCATAAATGTTTGCCATTTTTCATGTACTATGACTAGATTTTCACATTAGTTTTTTGAGTTTAAACTTAAAAAGTTTTTTTTTTTACGCTTTGTAGAGTACGTTATCTTGAGATAAAAAAACAAATTCTTACACCACAGCGACTTATTAAGGTCCGGGCAGAAAACAGTAATTCCGAAACTTCGTTTCGTTCAAAAACTTGTATCAAAATGTCTAAATAGGCTTTCAGGGAAAATTACCACTCGAATATGTATCAAACCGACTTCAAAGCTTTTTCAACCCATAGATAAGCTTACCCAGTTTTTTTCCTTCAACAGCGCCTGGTACGTGGCTTCACTGCCGAAAAGTTCATCTCGCACTGCCAATGGGTCTTTACCTGATACCGGTTCCCCGTCTCCGCTAGAGGGCTCTGCGCTGCATTGCCCGGGCCGAGCGTGTTCTGTAATAATGCCGGTTATTACTTTCTCAGTTTCTGCACGTAATTTAACAATATTTTCTTTTCATCTATGCTACTCTTTATGCCTCCAATTATGGAGTGGATAGTGTGGACGTGGTATATGGAGGATTACAATTTGCTCCTAGTTTAAATTCTGGATGGTATGTCATTGATATTGCGTTCGAACTGATGGAAACTGCATAGCTGATTCCATTATTAGTTGCTCATTTTTTGTACAAGTTTTCACTTTTCAGATTTCTAAAATATTATACATATGCTTTGATTTGGATGACTTTTCTCTTCAATGTTTTATATTTTCCTCTGTGTTCTTTTTTTCCCCCACTGATGATTTTTCCTTACAATATTTTTCATCACTCAAGAACCACTATCGATATTTCTTTGCGGCCGGGTTAAGAAAAATAGCAAATGTTTCAAACAAGATAAATGAGAAAAAGAAATATTTTTTGAATTATCCATAGAAAAATATTAATAAAGAAAAAAAAGGGGATTTTTTTTTGTTTTTTGTTTTGCCGCAAAATGCACTTTTTTTTTCCTTCAAAAAACTCAAGAGTGAATACTTTCAAAACTTCTGATAAAAATTGAATAACACATTTTTTTTAAATTCATTTTTTTTTTCTGCTACAAGAATATTTTCTTTTTCAGGCGGTATTTTAAGGACACTACTATTTTCACGTTTTAAGCAGACTAATTATAAATAAAGTACCCTGTTTCGGTCTACAGTTCGTTCGAATTGGAAGTGAACCATTAGAACTCGATATACAAATTAAATGGACAACAGAAAAAAGAAATTTTCAATAAAAAACACGATTTCCTTTTTTTCAAACTAAATGAAAAATAAGACAAAAGAAGAAAAAAAACATCAATCTAAGAGTAAAAACTTGATTTTTTGAGTGTAGTTAATTTAAAGTGCTTTTCGTTTTTGCATTCATATATTCAAAGCGAAATGCTGCAAGTTGAAAGAGGCGGAGCAGCCGTATCCAGAAAAATTGCATATTCATGCTGCGTAAAAAGTTATAAAATTTTTAACACGATCAAATAAAATTTTTCGACTGCGATGGATCTCTCAAAATTCAAGGTTTTTGAAAGAAAAAAGTAGTTGTTTTGCTTTTTATCCTCGAAAAACAGCAAACATCTACAGGCCAAGACACTTCGGGTTCTAAACAGTATGAAATTGTACTTCCTAAAAAGTCTAATATTAGGCTGATTGTGTAATATCTTTTGCCACTGACAATTGGCTGAAATTTTCAGATATTTGTGGGAAAAAAAAATAAACATTTTTTGATCCATTCGAGGAAGAATTATATAATATACTAGCTGTCCGTCCCGACCTTGTTCGGGCTAGAAAAAACTATCTGTCGTTTAAAAATTGAAAACAGGTGTAACCTGTAACTTTTTAGTTTAAAGTTCAATAGTAAGCAACATTTTGTGTTTGTTTTTTATAAATTTTGAAAAAAATTGATTTTCCTCAGTTCCTGATCAAGAGAGACCAACATATACTAACCACTGAACAATACAATCTTCCCGTAAGCACCGTTGTACTACGTACCGTAAAGCTATACGTTTGAACTTCAGATTTGATGATGGTGATAACATAAGAAATTTTCATTAGAAATTATAATCACTTAAATTGGAAAAAAAAAATATGCAGGGAACATGGGAATGCAAGAAACGTGAGCCAAAATATCTGCTGCTGGTGCTATAAGAACAATACTCTAAATCATATTATTCTTTAGTGATTTTAATTGAGGTGCAATTCCCCATTGAATAAATTAGGAAAAGTAAAGTTGGCAGTAGAATTATTGGGATATTGCCTTGAATTTTAAAACTATGAAGAGAGTCCAAAAGAGTTAAGGGAATTAAAGAATTCGTGTGGATGATGCACAGGTTGTTAGCAAAAACTATTGCCCTCTTCGCACATCCACGTGTAATTTTTTTGACAAAAGAGTCTTGGTTGCAGGGTAGACATTGAGGATCAATCCCAGGATGAAGTAAGAATGCACCTTTTATGAAAGATTTTTTCAAATGGTTGCAAGATTTCAAATAGTTTCAATAGTTGCACTTATTTTTCAGAAAGATTGCAAAAAAAAAAAAAAACGTCCGCAAAAAAAAATCTTAAAGATTTTTTTTTGTAAATTCTTGGTTCCAAATATACCCATTTTTTTTTACAGATTTTTTGCAGAACTTTTTTAGCTCGGAAATATAAATTATTTGACCATTTTTATGTAATTCTTTTTAAATTCTTACACCATGAAATAAATTTTTACTTCAATAAGTCATCTGATAATTATGAGCAAGGTTCCTCTCCGTTGCAGAATTAGAAACAGATTGACGAAGAGTTTCTCCCATACTTCTGCCTGTATCTCTATCCTTTTGAAGTTTTCGATTTTTTTTTTTCACAGAGTAAACAAAAACGCTTCTTTGTAAGAAATAAATACAATTATCAAATTAAATGAACCGATTAACCAACGTTTTGATACACAAAAATTTTTAAATCACTGCAGACACGTGCTTCGGTGTTACAAGGAAAATTTTTTTCAATGCAAAGAAGTGAGCTTTTAGATGAAAAGTCATCCGAAGAAAGGGGGATAGTGTGAACGTGGGTATGTAAAGGACTACAATTTGCACCTAGTTAAAATGCTAGATGGTATGTCATTGATATTGCGTTCGAATTGATGGAAAATTTGCGTAGCTGGTTTCATTATAATGATAACATATCTTTCTTCGGATGACTTTTCATCCAAAAGCTCACACTTCTTTGCATTGAATAAAGTTTTCCTAGTAACTTCTAAACACGTGTCTGCAGTAATTTGCAAGTTTTGTGCATCAAATCGATTCATTAAACACTTCTTTGTGTTATAGCGTGACTTTGATAAGTTTAATTATGACCTTGACAATAACATTTTCAGGGGATTAAGTGAAAAGGAAAGTACTCCTGGGACGTATAAAAGTTGGATTTTTTTTTTTTTTTTTCAAAACTACTAGAAAAGTATCTCAATTCAACTAGTCGATCATTACCCTTCCTTACTACCCAAAAATAAACATTGTCAAGGTGTCATGGTTCATCTTATCAGAGCGTCACTATACTCTGCTTTGTTTTTGATCGAATATTTTTTTCAAAAGAAAACATTTCTTTCTGCTCTCATTTCGCGAAGTCCGTATAACAACTTACAGGCTATGGGGTGGGATGTCGAATTTAAGCAAGATTATGTTTATCACTAATCGTTTTCATAAATAGTTTAGAATAGCTTTTTGTTCATGCATAAAGAAAATCAAAAGTTATCAAAAACCAAAAATCTATCGGTAAGTTTAAAAAACCTCCATCTCCAGTCCAGAAAGATTTTTGATTTGCAGAAACAGGGGTCTCGTCAAAATGGGTCTACACACCGAAATGGCCGAGCCAAATAGTTACCTTTTGGTATTTAATTTTCGTTTTTTTATTTTGTTTTATTTACATAAAGTTTATATTTATACGTCAAGTAATGTACAAGAGCATGTACATGCAAAAAAAAATAATAATAAAAATAAAAATAATAAATGAAATATCTGCCGTTTTTGCAAACCAAATTGTTCATTTCTTTTATTTAAAGATAGCACAATCAACTCTAAAACTTATAAGTATGTCAATTAAACAGCTAACACTTACATTGGAACTTACAGGCCACCCATTTTCCCAAGCAAAAACCTATGAACTTTAAGCAAGTTGAATTTAGGATTTTTATATGATTTACTGACCTTTTTCAAAGTAAATTCAAAATGATATATCGAAAATTACGTGAAGATGATTTTTCTGGATAGCAATAAGAATGATACCGAACTCCTGGTACAGTATTCCCACGCGTATTGGCAGAGCACTTTTTTGCACAAAGCTGATGCTTCGTCTAGGAAGAAAAATTGTTTCAAATCTACTAGTAGATGAATAATTTTTTCTCCTTATAAAATTCGACGCTGGAGAGTTTCGAGACAAAATGTATAAAAACACAAGTTGAAATAAAAATTCGAAATTGCGAATGAAAAGGTTAAAAATATAAGTTCACTTATATTTTACGGCTTTTAGATCATTTTTAACGTAATATACCAACACTTAAATCGAAATAAATTTTGAATTAAAGAAATCAGCTTAAAAATCTTTAAAACTGCTTTGTTAAACATTCGCTATTTCAGGAAATGTTTCACATTTATCATAATTTATTTCTTAAACGTTGCTTTTAATGTTTCGATTATTCGTTGCAGTTTCAAGAACAGGGCAAACTTGAAAAAAAAATTATTCGTAGCTAACTTAAACGTGGTAAGTTAATATAGTGTATTAAAAAAATAAATAAATAGTCTATTGTAAAAATTCCCCGCCGTGTTTGCCTTTAATTTTTGAAAATATTCGCAACACGAAATTGAAATTTGATCTTCAAACCTGTATTTGAGAAATTATGTGTGTGTTTTCCGGTATGTTGATGCATTGTGTGCAGGTTTTGTACTTTTTTACTAACTGCGTTTCAAACTGATATTTTATTGAAACAAAACTAGTGTATCCCTTTTTTCTTTTATTTCCCTACATTAAATAGGCTTTTAAATTAATAATATATTGATATATCTTATTAATAATGTTCTTAAAACAGCAATGCCTGGGTTATTCGACTTTTTTCGATTAGCAGAAAAGAATATCCAGGTTTTAAAAAAAATATGTGTCATAAACGATAACATTTAGCGCCATAAAAAACTACACAGAAATAAAGATAAACATTTTTTTGATTCACAAATGTTGTATATATTTAAGCCTTTTGAAACGCGACGCACATCTAACCTGTACTCTATTTTGATCCATATATTTTGTGTATGGTACAGTGTTTCACTGTCAATATTTCGTAATGCTACTCATATGTGTTCTTTCAAATCTTGCAATGTTGTGGGCAATGGTAGTGTATAAAACACTGTCTTTGACCAAATCCCATAAAAAATCACATGGGGCTAGGTCTGGGGATCTTGTTGGCCAACGCATAAAGGGTAAATCATTATCATCTGCACGGCAAATCCATTGTGGCGGAACGTGCACGTTTAAGCAATAGCGTACTTTTAAAAAAACTTGGAAAGTTTATCTTTGTTTTATGTATCCTTATTTATAGTGTGTAATAGTTTTTGAAATATAATGTTTTTAAACCGGGATATTCTTTTATGCTAACCCTTTATTTTCTAACACAAATGATGTGTGGTTTTTCTATGCCTTTCAGACAGTCGTTACATTTTCCTTCTTAACAATACAGACAGTAATTCAGAATAACACAAAATATATTTCCTGCCTTATCCAGCCATGAAAATCCATCCAGAAAACTAGTTTTTCTATTGGCTAGCAAAGTATCACCATCAATATCAATTTATGTTTTTGTGACTTCATTATGGACACAAATCGATAAAAAAAACAACACAGATCTCTGAACTTTCCCGCAAAAATAGAAAAGACATTGTTACGCAAAAGAATGTCTAGCTTCAGCTTTCTCAGAAATGCTGATAAAATTTCCAAACTAATTCTCATTGCATAGAAATACAAGAAAAGTTTGCTAGTAAAAAAAACCCATGAATCGATCGCTCATATGTAAGAGAAAAATGCGGTCATTTACAATGGTAAATGTAAGATAAAAATGTATGGAAAACAAATTGATGTTTTAACAGAAAAAAAGACTAAACATTCTTGTACGCATTTTTTTAAAAATCTTAGTTAAAACTAGTGATGTAAAATACACGGGTATTTATTTTTAGGGGTAAATACCCAGAGCATATACCCGGGTAAATACCCAAAATGGGTATTTACCCGGGTATTTATTTCAAAAATTTATATTCAACTAAAATACTTTTCTGTATGTATTCCACAATGTATATATATATAACCAACCATATACAAAACAATAAATTTTTGCCCAAAATTTTATTTTGATCACATATTTAAAGAATTATTGTGTGAAACAACTTAGCAATCAAATATGATATTCACATTAAATGTGTTGGATATGCCTAATCAATGTTGATAGCCAAATTTCAGAAATAAAAAGCCATTCTACAAAAAGTAAAAAAGCTCTACTGGTTACAAAAAAAGAAAGAAACGTCAATTTTTTAAGGTTCTAGTCTTTTATAACAGAGTAATATGTCCCTGCATGACATCAAAATGTAACGAAATGTCGCTCAATTTATTATTACTATTTATTTACGTATATCTTTTACAGAAATTTCCTCCAAAGCTATCTCAAGTGTTCAAGCGTATTCTGCTTATCATTTTTTTTATATAAAGCCTTAGATTTCATTAGGCCTTTAATTAAAAAAATTATAATACATAATTTTTTTAAATTTTTAATCATTTTGTTTTTTTGGTTTATGTTTTTAAAAAGAAACATCACATTTTGATACCATTTAAGTTTTTTTTTGCAAAATGCTCAATTTCTAGGGGATTTACCCTGCCTTCGGATAAATACCGAAAAAAACAAGTTTATCTTCCCACCCTACATCACTAATTGGGTGCATTAAAAATAGTTTGAATAAATTTTCATCATGATTTACCGGGGAGCAAATGCAAATAAGCAAGGCAACAGAAAACAATATTTTGATTTTTTGGTTTTTGCTTATTAATGTGAAAACTGTTTCTATATTTGCCACGTTATCACTTAAACAGCAATAAAATAAATAAATACCATCATATTCTTAATAACTTCTCTGTTTATTCTTCCAAGTTCATTATTGAATTGCTTATACTTCTCCAATTATGACATTGAAAAAAAAATTCTTTGGTTCACGATATGTTTCTTTCATCATTTCATCAAGTCTTTCAATTAAAAATATTATAAACTGTGTAATACATATGTATGTATCAGTTTTACCAATTATTTCATATTTAGATTTTGAAAAAAAAAATTCCCATTCACTTTTTGCTACATTTTTTTGTAAAATACCTAGTTTTTGGGTATTTACCCAGGCCTTGGGTAAATACCCGGGTAAATACCCAAAAAATATTTACTTACCCGCTGGGTATTTACCCGATCCACATCACTAGTTAAAACGAAATGGAAAATGAATACCTTGTTTTTTAAAATTCAAAGTTAAATAGAAGAATTTGTTTGTTGGGAACGTTATGAGTTTAATAAAAATACAACTTACAACGCTTTAATATTTCTTTAAAAAAAATGATTTGTGTGTATGTGTGACTTTAAAAAGTACTTGAGTATAAAACAATATTGCCTTCAGAAGAAAAAACACTTACTGTTTTTGAAGGATTTTGAAAACACCTATTCTTTTTTAAAGTTGCTCTGTGACAATATCAACACCAACTGTTTACGCAATTTGAACTGCTGAGTTATGAAGCAAACATACCCTACAAAAAATGTGCAGAACATTTTAATGTGTCAAGCGCATATTCAATAGAAATAACAAATTAAAGCAGCAACAAATAGTAAAAAATAAAATCTTGATGTAGACACCACATGGCTTTCTTGTACGCTTAATAAATAATCTAATTTTTAATAGTTTAAAAAAAATGGCTGCGTGTACTCATGCACACGTGTTAGAAATTAAATAGGTATAATTCAAAAATGTTTACGAACTTTTACTTTTGCAAGAATCATCAGAATTTTCCTTACACATATAAAGTATAAAAAATATAGAGAATAGAACTCTCAAACATAATGAAATTTTGTTATTTATGTTCGGGTCCAATCTCTAAAATCATCCTTCGACTAGCCAAAATGAACGCATTAAATGAGCAAAATTATAATGTAAATATAACAGCAAAACTATAATATGAATTTAACACAAAATTACATTATGAATATTACGACAGATTGGCATATTTTGTAAATTGTTGACCTTTCAAAGACGCAGGTTATTCAACCCGGCTTCTGTCTGAAGATTTTCAAGTTGCCAAAAGCGACTACGTCGTATGAATATGCAGCATGTAAAATATCCTATTAGTAATCATTTGGCTTAGAATAATCTTGCCGAAATTAAATTCCCAATGCAAGTTTGCATTGTAAAAGACCACGTGATATTGTCCTTAGCCGATAGTGTGTCACATAAAGAATGATTGTCATTTTCTTGGGAAGAACTAATGCACTGAAGTATTTGAAGCAACAATAATATAAATATTATATAGACGCAGATGCAAATTTAAATACGTAGCCCTGCTTGTTTGCAATAAACCAAAACAAGAAAGATAGAGTTACAGACATTCATGATATCACTATTAGTCATGTTAGCATTGGTTGACGCCAAATATTGCCAATGTCGCCAAGATGAAACTGGATTTCATATTCACTTACTTGCTTGTCTGTTGGGAATATATCGCCAAATCTTTACTAATCTATGTCATCAATTTAGTTTGCAGTCCGTTTCATTACTTCTGTTTTATGCTAAATGTTACCCTAAATTGAACAATGAAGTGCATAACAAATAATGAACAGTACATGTTCCAGTACGAAACAAAGTTCTCAAAGCTGTGCAGAATGAGCGATGACGTGGAGAACATGCATTAATTAGATGCCGTGGAGAACATGTATTAATTAGAAGAACAGCCAAGAAAAAGTATTGATTTGCCAGAAGAAACAAGGAAAAAACAACGAACAACTTATGATCGTTTGTTTGAAACCTAAAAAAGAGTTGCACATTTAGAGGCTGTGCAAATTATACATTAGAACTTTCAAATAACTAGAATTAACAGTTTTTGAGCTATGAGAGATATATATCTCCATGCAAGCTTAATAACTAACTTCGTTCAGGATGACTCGAGAGATGGTCAGGTTGAATACTTTGACCGCACGTTCATTAAAACTCATTTATGTATGACAAAAGCGAACATTTTGGCTGTAATGAAAAAGATATTTTTATGTAAGCAACGTCTGCTTTACTTTGTACAAATAAGTAAAAGAGAACAATCGAATACTGAGAAAAGATTTTCATTTTTTATCTACTTAATAATTTTCAGAATTTGTATTAGGTTCGGTGGACGATAGCTTGAAAAAAAATGATGTGTACCACATGAAAGTTAAATCAAGTTATATTAAAAACATGACATCAAGTTAAATGCTCTTCATATCATCAAGAACATATTTTGCTCCCACAGAGTGCTTAAAGTATATAGCAAGAGTACAAACTGACTATACCTACAGTAGGGGGGAGTGGGGCAAAGTGAGACAAAACTATTTTTTGGACGTCTTAATTATAATCGGTAAATAATGTTTGATTCCCATGAATCTACAGCAATTGGCCGTGGGAATTCAGGTATAGGAAGTTGTTGCTTGAGTTTAACATCAAATGATTGTATTTTTATAATTTCAATCAAGTAAAGTTTTTTTTTCGACTCTAGCATGCATCGATTTATAACATTTTGTTTAATCAATAAAAATTAGCCATTTGATCACTGTCATTGTTCTACTTATGCAGCTAACTATCATTCAAAACATTTAGGATAGGCTTTAAACGAACTCCTTAAATATTGATTTAGAACAAAAAGGTAGAGGGCGTAAAGTGAGACAGTCGTAGATAGGGCAGAGTGAGATTGTCTCACTGTGCTCCATCCTGAACTGTGATTCTTAAGCGATAGTTTTCAAAATTTATTTTTTTTAATTTAAGAGTTTTCAACTTGCTGTTGTTTTAATTTACATTAAAAATTCGAATTAAACCAAGTAAGGTGAAAATAGGAATATTTTCTAAAAATTACAAGAGAAATTTATTTGTAACTAACCCTTTCATTCCAAGTGGCATATGAGATAAAGTAGAACATAAGAATCTGTAAATTGTAGATAAAACTGATACAAAAGATCCCTCTAGCTCTAGTGGTGAGTGTTTCTTTAGATTCTTAGAGTTTCAGAGGATATCCAAAAACCGAAAAGGTTTAGCAATAAAGAAAGATTATCAAAAGGGGAAAAGTATCATTGAAAGTAATACTTTTGGAAAGCAAATTTTAGAAGAAGAAAGTACAAAAACTAGAAAGATGAAAAAAAAAGTCTAAAAGAAAAGGAAAAGTGTTGGTTTGTTTGACACAACTGATGAGTTACAAAAAATTAAATGGGGGACCTGATATTTTATCAGACCATATTGACATGTGCGAAAATCTACCTTTTGGGTTTGAAGAGCTAGATCGTCAGACACTTGATGGAGACTTGATAAAGACAAAATTTGATATCAAACAAAAATACTTTATGCTGGAAATGTTCTAATGGTAGCTATTAACGATGGAGACTTGTATGTTATTTTTTGCACAAATGTAACACCAGTTTGGATGTTTTTATTTGACGATATGTACCTGATGTTGCATCTGTTCCGAATAAAAATATTAAATTGCTAATAACAGTTCTTCCGAAAAGAAATGATGTATCACGAAATCAATGTTTTTTTTTTTTGATTTTTCTAGGCTTGAAAATTAAATTTTTATTTTCATGCACGATGAAACTTGAAGCTTTTTCTTGGGCAATCACGATTGCTTATTGCTTTCAGTTGACTGTTTTGATGTACTATCATTTTATTTTCCCACCAGCACCCTCTGCAGCACCACCGTCGACCGGATCCTTACGATACTGCTCATATAGCAAAAACCGTCTCCAGGTTACGTCCATATATTACACACACACACGCACGCATACATACCCACACCTACACACACAAACACATATATATATACATACATACACCTACACACATACACAAACACATAAAAGCACACGCATACATACAGACACCTACACAAACATACACAACTACTTATACACTCATGCTTTCACACAACCACACATATCCCCTCCCCACACACAACACACATACACGCCTATATACACACACACACACACACTCGTGATTGCAAAAAACATAATTTGAATTCAATATGTCAAAATTTAAATTATTTTTTTTTTCATTATGATTTATCTATGGTTTTAAACGTTGAAAATATTATGTTTGCTTCAATTTTCCCCGTATGCTGTCTCACTGTACCCCAGGCGTGGGGCACAGTGAGACAAAATTTTACGTTTTATTTTTTAATATTATCTCAGGCACTTTATATGGTAATGCAATTTTTTCTGGCTCAAAAGTTTGTATACTTAAGCTGCCATTCAAATCACCTAAAAAATTTTCTTACAGAATCAAAGTTTCCTTTTTTTTTAATTACATATTTTTCGTTTCGCTGATCCCACACTCCCCTACCCATGAATCTTCGGCAATTGACCGGGTGGATTCCGGGACGTGAAATATTTGCTTGTATTGCCAATCAAAGATCGTATTTTTTCTGAATTCAGGCAAGCAATGTCTTTTTTATTTTTTCGACTCTCACACGCATCGATTATAACATTTTCTTTCATGAATAAAAATTAGAATTTTTTTACTTTCATTGTTCTACCTATGTAGCTAGTTATCATTCAAAACATTTAGGATAGGCTTCAAACAAAATTTTTTTACTTTCATTGTTCTACCTA
This sequence comes from Uloborus diversus, assembly GCF_026930045.1. Lineage (NCBI taxonomy): Eukaryota > Metazoa > Arthropoda > Arachnida > Araneae > Uloboridae > Uloborus > Uloborus diversus. The sequence goes on from NC_072731.1 coordinate 106,516,754, forward strand.
TGTAGCTAGTTATCATTCAAAACATTTAGGATAGGCTTCAAACAAAAGTCGGTACAGTGAGACAGTCGTAGTTGGGGCAGGGTGAGACTTTCTCAGTATGCCCCAACCGGAATTCTGATTTGAAAGGGATTTTTTTTTCTTTTAAATTTATTTCATCATTTAAGATTTTTAGTTTATTTATTTTACAGGTATTATTCCTCATAAAAAATGCGAATTAAACCACCTAAACCAAAAAGAAAGTGACATTTTTTGACGATTAAATGAAAAATTCATTTGTAACTAATCTCTTGATTAGAAGTGACATTTCAGATAAAGTCTATCTAAATAATCGTTAAATTATAAATGAAAACGTTACACAAAAGAGCCATATTGCTCTAGTATGGCAGTAAGTGTTTTCTTAGGTTTTTAGAATTTCAGAGAATATCCAAAAACCGAAGAGAGAAAATGTTCAGTGATGAAGAAAGAGCGTAAAAAGGGTGAAAGTATCATTGCAAGTCATGCGCCTGGGAAACAAATTTTAGAAGGAAAAAAAATTAAGGAATTTAAAATTTTTAAAAAATGTCTAAGCTGAAAACGGTGGATACTTGCACATATAGTTCTTTGCGTAAAAGTTAAACCGTTTTGACTATTTTATTCGATGTTGCATCCATTCCGGATAAAAATGTTAAATTGTTGACAACAGCTCCTACGAAAAGAAATGATATAAACCGAAGTCAATTATTTTTTAAGGTTTAAAAACTAAATTTTTACATAGATGTACGATGAAACTGGTATCTTTTTTTCATTATGATTTAGTTTTGATTTTAAACGTTAAACATATTATATTTCATTTACCTTATATGATGTATCTCTGTGCTTTTTATGCTGCCTCACGGTGCCCCGTATGATCTCTCACTGTACCCCACGCATGGGGTACAGTGAGACAAAATTTTACGGTTTTTTTTAAATATGATCTTAAGAAATTTAAACAGTATTAAGTTTTTTTGCGTCTCAGAAGTTTGTATACTTAAGCTGCGTTACAAATCCACCTTAAAATTTTTCTTATTGAAGCAGAGTTTACAAATTTCTCGAATTTTAATATTTTTCGTCTCATTGTGCCCCACCTTCCCCTACTAAATAATTCTCTGATATACAAAAATCTTGCACCCTCCCCCATCTTCTCCAAAGTTTAAAAAAAAAATTAAAAGTGGGAAATGAATACATAATGCAAATTTGTCCTCGCGGCAACAGTTAGTTCTTTGTTACAGAATAAATGAGTAAAAGCATTAGAAAGATTCTCAGATATTCTAAAACGCAAGAGACTTAACAACACTGTTAAAACTTTTCCGGAAAATTTACGGTAATTGTTACTGGCATCCATGTTGCCAGTAACTATTACCGTAAAAATCAAATGTTACTGTAAAATTTTACGGTTTCCTCGGTAGGCCACAGCAACCAGTTGGCGCTGGGATCGCTTATTTCTCCGGTATAAATTACCGTAAAAATCAGCGATGCGTCGGCGATGCAATTTTACAGTAACAATTACCAGAAAATCTTCCTGAATTTTTAACAGTGAACGCTCTGCAAAAATGCATATAAAATAAAACACGCATTTAACTTTTCTTTATTAATAATATATTTCTTTTACATAGTTTTTGTATAAAAATTTAAACAGCGTTTATGATCCTTGAAAAAAATTGCAATTGTTTAGGTAGCCATTTGAAACCTTACTTAGTGGCTATCATTCAAAACACTAGTAATCCCAAAACACAACACTATTTAAGTACAAATTTTTTGTTCTCGTACTTTTTCACTTCAGTGCAACAGCTTCAACAACATCAGATGCGATAGTTTCCAAGACAAATGTCGTGTTTTTGTACATAAGGGATTTATTGTTGACAGATTAAGTTTGACGTTATGTCTGAAGATAAAGTTTCCGAAAATCGATATATTTCTTCTAGTTTTTCTCATGTACCCAACGAAGCTTGTAAATGAAGCGTTGAAAGGATGGGAGAAATTACAGAAACTGCTTTTTTTTCCCATTTCTTCGCCGTCAGTGATCGTCTAAACATTATCGCTGATATCATATTTTCTTTGAGTTCCGACAACATTAAAAGAAAAGAAATCGATAATAGCTTGGAAAGTTGCACATGATAAAAGAAAATATTTTCGGCATTATTTCAGCTATGTACGTTTATCTTTTTTTATTTTAATTTACTATCAATATATATTAGGGTAGCCCTTTTATGAGGAATGAAAAACAATTTGTTAATATTCAAAGGGGGGCACCCTGCGGCTTTGATACAGAAAAAAGGAATTACCCTTTTTTTTTTAAAGATTTTTAGAACAAATTTTCAGGGTCGCTACCAAAGTTGGAAACTTTTAAATTTCTGGAAAATTAGAATGGAACCAACTTCAGTTAAAATTCATCAACATTCGGGTCATGTTTCTCTTAATTAATTTAAAAAAATCATCTAGACCAGAAAAGCCGTCTAAATCTGGCTTAAAATTATGGTCCTATTCCAAAAAAATGCTTGGATTTTATAAGTTATACCGCATTTTATATACCTTATCATTAGAGGATTTTTGTTTTAATGGAATCAAGTATATGTTTTAGAACATAGTTAAAATAGTAGGGGAGACTGGGGATACCTGATCACCACTTTAGTTTTCAATTTTTTTCTTTACTGCAAATTATTATTATTATTTTTTTAAGTGCGTGAACAAAGGTAATTTTTTCCTCTATCTGACAGTATTTTTTTAGTTGAAATTAAATAGATACTTTTGGTAATAAAAAAAAATCCAAAAATTTCATTAAGTGATCATGTACCCCCAGCATCAAAGGATACATGATCCCTTTATGGGGAATACTTGATCCCACTGAGAAAATACATATAACTTTCATTAGATCAGCAATTTATTTATGAGTTTTAGTTTTCTACATAATGTTTCTAAAAAATAACACTATTTCTAATATTCTTTATTAAACTATAATAAAGTGAACAAAAATTACATTGTTTCAAATTTCAATAGACATTTGTAAAAAAAATATACACAACTTTAAGGAACTTATGATGCTTTTGAGCAGTTACTTATTATCCAACACAGTTGTGAAAAATATATTTAATAAATAAAATTGACATTTTTTTTAAGTAGCGTAATGAAGCTAAAATTATAACAAATAAAAAATAGGATGACAAGCACATAAATCATCTTATTTACTTTTTGTCTTGCAGTAATAAAATTAAAGAGTTTCATCAATTGAATTTATTTTGAAAAAGAGGGAAGAAAAATGTAAGTATCAGTGTACTTATTAAAAAAAAAAGAAAGCCCAGAATATGATTTCAAAACCTGAAAATTCGAATGAAAATAATTCGCTTGTTGTAAGTCTTAAAGTTCCGCTCAACTCAACTGAATGTGTGCAGCTTAACACATTTTGTCAATTTTTCAGGAAAAATAGATTGATTGAACATATTACCTTTTCACTTCAGAAAACTTATTTCAATCTATCCGCTAATGGGTCTACATAATGAGCAACTCAGTTGTAAAAATCTAACTATAGAAAAAATATTTTTTTCATTCAAGCAAAGATTTGATATCTATTTCAACTTGTTCAAGCTCATTTGGCTGATCTGAACATAATTCATCAATAGAGTTTTTGTTTAGATGTTTGAGGTGTTATGTGAGTTACAAGTGCGAACTGATATTTTTAGTTTAGCATATTTACTGCAGTGATTTTTTAAATCTATCACTCATACTATGATAAGTTTTACTACGTTAACATGGTTTTGAATGTTTAAAGTTAATGTCAACTAAGTAAAAAACAGTTATATTGTTTTCATTGTGTTTATGCTGTCATATGGATACTTGATCCCTGGGATCATGTATCCCTCTAAACAAAGGGATCAAGTATCCTTAATATGTGATTTTTTTCAATTATACTTGTTCTATTATTAACAATCAGTGACAATTTACTAAAATTATGTCTCAATTGTTAAAGACTGTCTATACCTTTACACTTTGGTACTTTTTAAAAGTTGTATTTAACGGATAATGTAAACTTTGGAATGCTTTCCTAAAAAAAAGTTTCCCTTGACACATTCATATTATTAATTCTTGAGCTAAAACAAAATAGCTGAAAAAAACAAAATGTTGCCAGTTTTTATGTACAAGTATAACTTTAATGTAATTGTCATGTTTCAAATCTCTACTTGATGATTTTAGTACATTTTTATCTATAGGATCATGTATCCCTGTGAAACAAATATCCCCAGTCTCCTCTACTATTAGGTTGCTGTTGCAAGTAGCGTAAATCACTTAACTATTTCTCTTTGCCCGCAATTTCACTTTCTGTGCCGATAATCTTAATTATTGTATAAACTGCAAAATACTATGAAATTTCCTCAAAATTTTTAAACATATCAGTGCAATAGTAAGCTGTTTTAAGTAAATAGTGTTTGAAACATAATTTTTTATTTCGCACTTTTTTACGAGCAGGCAAAAAAATAGGGTTTTTTTTTAATTTTTAGTTTGAACGACATACTTCAAAATACGTTCATGGTCCTGTTACTTCATGTTTCAGTACCGATCAATGAAATGTAATAACCAAAAAGCACTTTTGAAAAAGAAGTTCAGTCATGAGTGAAATAACGCAATGTGCCTTTCATGCAAGAAAAATTAACTTTGTTTTAGATTATAACTTTAATGCCGAAGCCTCGTACTACCTTCACCAATTTATTTCTACAGAATTGAATCTCTCTCGCAAGGCTCCGATAAAATATAGTTTCTATTTGTATTTCGTATAGCATTACTTACTTGTGACAGTTTCCTTGGCATTCTTCTTAGAAGATCATTTTTATTTTTTTTCACCTTTAATTTAGACGTAAAGCCGCCTTTCTACGTTTATAATATAGGCCATTCGATGTATGATGTCATCAGTAAATGATAGGCATAATAACGACTAATTGATACGATACTTTAAATAAACTACACAATTTGTAAATCTTAGTTCCGACCATGATGATGATAAAATCTAATTTTTAAATTTAAAATGCTGTCAAAAATGCATTGTCAGGGTTTGTAACATTTGTGGCCATCAGCAGCAAAATTTTCAACTTAAATGTCGTACACAACAATGGGTTTTTGCAAATAGCTACGAATGCTTGTCATCAACAATGAAACTCGCACCACGGCATGATATTTTTATAACTTTTTCGTACATGCAGGGAAATGCTTTATTTTTACAAGCCTGAAATGGATCCAGTAACTTCACTGTTTTACTGGTAAGACTGTCATTTTAGGAGAATGAAGAAATGAAAAATTGGTCAACAACGTACGTTATCTATTGGATTTTAAGATTAACCCACTGACATTAGGGTTAACACTTCAACTATCAAAATATCACCGAACAGGCAATTGCTTCGTTCAAATGTAAAAGCAATTTTCACCGGTCATGCCTTCTTGATGGGCGATTTTCTAGTTTATAAATATTTTTAAATAGTTTATTTTGAAACGAATTTTTCTTCTGAAAATCAATAAGAACAACTGAAGAATTTCTGAATCTCATCTTTTAAGCTACTAATTACGGGAATTGTGCCGCGTGAAAAGTAACAGCCATTCAACTTTTCTATCAGTAAATAGAAAAATGTTACTGAAATACACGAGCGTTACGTTCTAACAGTTTTATGACACAGAAGAAAACTGGTTTTGGTATTAATATTAAACTTATTGCGACAATTTTTCTGTTGTTTCCAGTTTGCCCCTCTTTTTTTCGCGGCATTGTATGTGGTACAGTATGTGCCATTATTTTTATTGTGAACAAAGTATAAGCGAAATATTTAGAATTTAGATAAATTTATTTAATAAAGTCAAAATAATTATAATAATAATAATAATAATACTATTATTATTATTATTTATTACGTATATATTTTTTTATTTATTTTGTGAAAATTTAGGCACTTGCTGGTACAAAATGCAGCTAAATATTGCATTTTAGCCGTAAGTAACCGCCCCTAAGCCAGGGCTAAAACAGAACAACATGCAAAATACCAGACCAGTTATTACTTCCAGAGACTGCAGTTTCGTTCTTATTAAAACTCCTCAGTCTGACCACCCCAGCTCGGTCTTTCACTCAGCTCAGAATAACTGAGCTCAGAATAAGTGAGCTGGAAGCAGAAGTCATCTCATTGAAGCTGAGAATCTCAACAAACTGGTAGATAAAATAAATTTCACCAGCGAGTGTCTGCTGCATGGTACGGTTCGACGTACGTTAATTTATTAATCATGACTTATGAATTGCTTAATTTACTTCATTATTCTTTTATTGTTATTTCAGTGTAAATATTCATTTATTTGTTTCTTTTTTACATTTACTCATTTAGTTGAACAAATTTAATTATTATTAAAAAAGTAATTATAATTAAAATCAAAAAATCAGTTTTTGATAATCAAATGGAAAATATGTGTATTTTAAAAAACTTTTTTATTTTTCACTACCCCATGAAAAAAAAGGAATCCCCCCCCCCAGTTCGTTCTTTTTTTTTTTTTTTTTTTTGAAGGTACGAGTTAACACTCCAAAAATAATAAATAATGTTTCAATGCAAGTTTATTATAAAAATGCATTGTTATTTTTTTGTGAACTCCAATTCAAAAGAGAATTTCCGATTTGTTCAATATGAAAATATGTTACGCTAAATTTTGATTTTCTGTAGCTGTCTTCATTTTCTTCGTTTGAGGGGTTTTATGTAGAGTTTTCGTAGTTTCGTAAAGGTGAAATATTATTAAACACACAACTAAGTTGTAACAAATTGATTAATATATCGGAGACCAAATCTGGATAAGAAACATAAAAATATTTAAAGTTTTAACGTGTTAGTTTTCTTTGACACGCAACTACAATTTTTAAAGAAAAGGCGATATTTCGGAATTAGGAGCGACGGGAAAAAGAAACTTTATATATCCTATAAAGCAGTTTTTAAAAAGAATCAATAAAGTCCATTTGCGCAACTGACATCTGCAACATTTTAGGTTAGAAGACATTTAGTAAGTGAATGCCTGGATAAAAAAAATAACAAAATTTAAAGAGGAAAGAACTATTTAAACTTTGCTTAAAATAGAAAGTATTTTTTGCCGCAATTGAATTTTTTTTTTTTTTTTTGGTCACAAATAGAAATGTAAAATTTCCGGAAATTTTAAAGTGGTGGGGAAAAAACCCGTTTTTTTTCAGGAAAAATTGAAAAAAAATGGAAAAATTGATTTTTTAATGAACTAAAATAGGGTCTCTAAATAGCTCTGTGTTTCTTAAAACAAAATAAGGGTTAAGCATTAAAAAATATATGCAATCCACACATCCTCTTTTACTGCTTTACAGAAATACACATAAAGGTAAGTTTAATGAGAAAAAAGAAAATATTTTGTTTTATAACTGAGAGCTTTCTTGGTCAAACACCAGAAATAAGTCAAGTTGTTGCTCAACCAGTAATATTGGGTAAGGTGAATCTAATCATAATAATTATTTGCCTTTGAAACTTGAAATAATAATTGTAATTTCTGACTTTCAAACATGATTGACATTGAAAAGCGATAGCTCTGTGCAGGTAAATTGGATAAAAATGAAACAACGTTTAAAAGCACAGAAAAGATAAAAACTTTATAAAAACGCAGACATTTTTCGGAGGCAATAGCTTCCTTCCTCAGTGCGAAATGTACAAATGGATGAATCAAGGTCGAAAGTTTAAATTGGTAACCGGAAAAATATTGAACAATCAGCGTATAGTGCTGAGGCAAAATATGACGTAAGATGAATAAGATTGGAGAAAAATGCGGAACAGCAAAAGACTCATTGCAAAGATTATTAAAGTTTTTATGAATGTAAAAGGATTCTGGAAAATCTAATTCACCTACTGTTGTAGGTCTGCAAATGATCTTGGCTTCCGAAAACAGAAAATTGTGCCCTGTGTCCTAACAATGTTTAGCAATTGAAGATTTGTTCAGTTCCTGTACATTACATGTGTAAAAAACAGGAACTGAACAAATCTTTAAATGCTAAACATTGTTGGGACACAGGGCACAATTTTCTCTTTTCGGAAACCAAGATCATTTGCAGACCTACAACAGTAGGTGAATTAGATTTTCTAGAATCAATTTACATTCATAAAAACCTAAATAATATTTGCAATAAGTCTTTTGCTGTTCCGCATTTTTCTCCAATCTTATTCAATCTTACATGTTATAATACGTCATATTTTGCCTCAGCACTCGCTGATAGCTGATTGGTCAATATTTTTCCGGTTACGCAATGTAAACTTTCCCACGACCTTGATTCATCCATTTGTACATTTCGCACTGAGGAAGGAGGTTATTGCCTCCGAAACATGTCTGCGTTTTTATAAAATTTTTTATCTTTTCTGTGCTTTTAAACGTTGTTTCATTTTTATCCAATGATTGACATTGTCTGGAAAAAAAATTAAGTATGGTTTTACTTCCTGACAATGTGACTTTACTCTCTGAAAATGAAAGCTATTGAGTTTTGATTTTTTCTAATCCAGTCAAAATCAAAACTAAATTGATCTTTCTTTTTCTTTCCTCAAACAAAAACTGCGTAATGGTTTCTAAAGCTAAACCAAAAGTTAAACTGGAGTTTTAGTTTATTCATACGGCCGTGCCAAGCACAGTAGTAAAAGTAGTCAAACGCGCACTTTTGAATAAAACTGAGTTATTGTAACCAAGTTTTTTCTGTTTTGTATTTTATTTAATAAATAAAATGTTTTAGGGTAATTTGATCAGGAACTATTTTTTTTAAGTTCTGGAAAAAAAAAAACATATGAATCAAATATATGGAAGAGCCAAAATTTAGTCTCAGTTTGAGTTCAACTGCAGATTCCACTTTTGTGCTTAGCAAGGCAGTATACAGGGTGCGGCAAAAAAAATCGGACCAAGATTGCATCATCGAATGGAAGTAAAGTAATTTTATTTTAAAAAATGTCCTATTTATTTTTGTTTCTCACTTTATTAGAAATTAATTTACAATATATCTCTTAGTTTGTGTATTGTTTTTCGTTTTTCTTACAATTTATGGACAAAGACTATCTATTTTAAAGTTCTTCAACCAAGTAGAAAACAGTTCGTTTGCTTGTTGTGCCTCGGTAAACAAAATTGAAATCTTGAAACTGCATTTGAAGCTTTGTGACAGTTGAAGGGAGCGTAAAGGTCGTGGCTCCTCCACGGAAATTTTCCTAATTTGAAGGCTTAGAAGCACTATTTTAGGGTCTCTTTGGTTTTTCAAAAGAAGTTATGACTTCCTTTTGGATCCGTCCTTCAGCGAATCACTTAATGTTGAAAAACTCAGAAGTTGCCGTCCAGGTTACGAGCAATACTTACTAAGATCCAGTACTGCTAGACTATCAAGTTTGGATGATTATCTTCTTTACTGATAGAGGACGATAAGATAAAGAGGTTCTACGGTTTGATTAACCCTACTGTGATTCATGAGTAGGAAAAGTTGCGCATCGAAAATCATTACTTTTATTACTTTTGATGTAAATGTAAAAAGATGTGCCTAGACATTTTATTGATTAAAAACTTTTCATTATAATGAATGACTAAATGTGAAACTCATTGTTTAAAAGAGTATTGGTGATCTGAAACAGTAATATTTAGAGCAAATATTATTTAAGTTGTGAATAAGTGCTTTTATAAAATGTACGTACAATTTATTTTGTCTTAATGAAAATTTTGTAATCAAGGACCAATCAAAGCACTTGATGAAATAGATAATTTCAGTAGCGTACCTAGCATGAGTGACACCAGGGGGCGGTAATTATTAGTGTCTCCCCCCACAAACGCAAAAGAAAAAAAATGTCAACATGAAAGTCATACAATTTTCATAAACAACTACATTTGTGCTATAACGAAATTTTAAGTGGGCTAATGTACAAAAAACAAATCCGGCAGTCCGGAGATTTACCCCCCGGATAAGTTTTAAATTTGTAGTATTAAAACTGCTTTTTAGCTTCATATTTTTTTACAACTTGCGTTTTCACTTTGAGTATCACCCCCCAGACGAGTGGCATCCAAGGTGTACCGCCCCCTCCCCCTGTAGCGAAGTCACTCATAATGTTATCCCGAATTTGAGAAATAAATTGCCCTCCATTTGAGACTTTTCTTCTCTTACTCTTATTGTCACTTTCCTTTAAAAAATAGTTTTTTTATTTTTTTAATTTTTTTTTTAAATTTTAAGTAAGGTGGTTTTCAAGGAACTTTCTTAACATTAAGTGGCAGATTCATCATAAGGAAAGGTTATGAAAGGTATTGTTTCATCCCTTATAGTAAACCTTTACAGTGAGAAAAAACCTTAGGTTCTTTGATTTTACACTGCAGCTTCCCCCGATCAGTAGATTAGGACGAAGGAAGAGAAAAAAACAAAGAATAGTGCCGATATGTCCACAAGAAGAACACATGTTTTGTATTAGAGTATTTGAGTTATTTTATGCGATTTTTTGCTCCTTCTTTTGCGACTTTTTCTGTTCTGTGTCCTTTTTCTGTGGCGATGTCGTTAGAACGTTTTCCGAAGTAGGTTTTCTTCTTCTGCCTTCCATTTTTCATGCAACGGTAATATGTGTGCCAGCTTAACAAAATCGAACCGAGTATCACAACTTGATGAGAACCAACCACTGATTCCTCGGAACTTGTATTAATTTTATCCGTACATTGTTCTTGTGCATCTTGAACAGCTGACACCGAACATGTAGCATGTTTACTTTGGTAGTCTATCTGGACTTCAAAATTCTGACTCGATTGCTGCAAAGTCGCTGTCATTAAACGCAATTGTACTAACTGGTCAGACTCCTGTTCTAGAGAACCCATTCACAAAATACTGCCCACGCTTGTAGTTTGTCAATAAGAATCACCTAACAGTTATCTTATTTTATATTGGGTAGTGGACCTTATTGGATGTTCTCGCATCCACTTTTCGATTGAACTATGTGGACAGAGGCTTGAAAATTACCACGTCTAAGGGCTGTAAACGATGCTTATGTGTGTGCTGGAAGATGAAGCATTATTACACCTTTAACATTAACCAAGTTTATGGCATTGTCCCATATCATCATTCCTACCAACAGCTTATTTTTCCCGCCTATGAACCACATTTCCCCTTTTAGACACCTTCTAAAACCAAGAATGATAGAAATTAACGTAGCTTGAAATTAATAAAGAAATCAGCTAAAAAGAAAGAAAAGGTTTACAAGCACAAATTTCAGTCAAATTTTTAAAAAAGGAATTTTATCTAACAAAAATGAAATTGAACCTTCCGGCGAAAAAAGAAAAGAATAAAAAAAATCTATTTTATGTAGTTGAAGCTTCTAAGCACCTTACTTAATAAAAACCATAGTGAATGCTTTAATAAGCTTTAATTTTTATTTTAAGTAATCCTAAAAGCGTATTTTAATGTTACCACTAAGTTATTTCGTACAAACAAAAAAAGTTTTTTGAATTTCATCTTCTTGAACTGGAATACCGGTCCTCGTAATTAATAAAATAACCAGTCAAACAGTAACGTGAAAAAGCACAAATTTTAGTCAAATTGAAACACTTATTTAACAAAACTGAGATTGAAGCTTATAGGATAAACATCTAATTTTATGAGTGGCAGCTTCCAGAAAGTGTGCTTGAAAAAAAAAATGTCAAAATGAATTTCCTGAATTACCGTTAAAATATGCTCAAAATAATCCTAACTTCGTTATTAAGTTACACTAATCACTTATTTTTTAACGAGATTTATAAGTAAAAAGTCTTGCTTAATTACTTGTTCTTAAATTGGGCCACCGGTCCAACGTACGAAAATTTTTCAGTCCAAGAAAGGAAAACACGCCATTTTTTATTCTTTTATTTATACCTTGCGAACAAGTTTCCCAGTCGTGCAGGTAAATACATCGCTGAAATCTCCATTAAATACTGTTCAAAATACTGTAAAAGCATTTTTTTCAGTTCACAAATTTCAGTATTATTCTACTAGATACAAGTTCTCAAATTACGATCGAACACGTTTTAAGACAAATCACATCGTAACTCCAGCTATGCAGATCGAAATGTGACGAAACTCCGTCCTCAAGCGTTTCAGACACAAATCTTTATATTTCTACCAGTAGAATGTAGTACAGAATTGTGCGCTAATTTTAAGCCTTCGTTCCAATTTAAGCAGTGGTCCAATAAAGGCGAACTTCCAGTACTAGAGACCACCGATATGAAAGCTACTTTTCAAACGTACAAAATTGTATTTTTGCAACGTTCAGCAGCCTCTTAGCCTCTAAAAGTTGGTACAAGTTATTTTGAAACCCGGGGAAGGGGTGCTTTTTGATCCAAAGGGAGCTCATAATGCGTTTTTAATATGTTTCTTTTTTAACTGAGGATTTAAATCTTTGCGAATCAAATAAGATTGCGATGCAATCTTCGGGGGTTGGCGAGCGGTAGCAGTCAGATGGCAGAGCCCCTAGTTGAAAAAAAAATTGTAAACACGTTCTTATTAATGTTGCGTAATTGCGTTTAACAGTGTTATATCTGTCAAGAAAGCTTTTGAACCTAAGTTTCTTCAAATGGCAGTATGACTACCATGATGAAGGGAATTCGTTTTTTAACGATACTTCTTTGCTATATTGCTTGTTGCTGTACTCGAAGTACCTTGTTGGTATTAATCTTTAAATCCGATTGAAAGAAACAGCTACAATCGTCTATATTACCTTCTAATCTCTAATAACCTAGTAATTCCGTGACAAAAAAAAATTTAAATGACCTCTCCTCACCCCCCCCCAAAAAAAAAAACATATTTACTTTCTTGTAATTGCAACTCTCTTCAATAACATTGCTCTATATTTAGAAAGACATTACAAAAAATCCTTAATTATGAATAATATTATATATATCTGCTGGAACGACTATAAAAAAAGAAAGAAAGAAAGACGATTCAAATCATCAATAGAAAGGTTAATTCAACATTTTTTATTTTATTTTGTTCTATTTTTTAAATTTAAGATGGAAATTAATTTAAAGCTAGAAGTAACTATGTAACTAGCTCAAAATAAAAGTCAAAAAATGTGTGTGTGTGTTTTGTACTTAAAAGAAAATTTTATTTATAAAAGTATATTTGTATCCATTTTGTATTCAGTATTACCTTCGAATATTATAATAAATTCAAGCTTAAGTACGTTTTATTTTTTTTCATTCGAATGCATTTTGCTCTGTTCCTTGTTATCCATGTATACGTTACCACAAAAGACAAAAAAGAAAATACAAATAAGAAATGTTGACTTTCACCAACGATTCACCGGAAGAATTCGATCTTTCGCCGGTGTCTTTGAGAATTGAATATTGATATTCAACGGTTACTTTCAACATTTACCAGAATTTAGACTTTAATAGTAACCTATACACTTTAATATTCTTTCGCTCGACTACTTGATATAATGAAATTTAATGTTACTTCTTTCTTAGCAACTACTCAAATACACATTTTCGTCTTTCGGAACTTTAGACACAGCAGTTTAACCAAAGCAATAAATTGCATTAAAAAACTGAAGCGTTGCAGATTATAGAACCTGAAACGGCTTCACGTGGAATGATAATGCAATGGGTTATTCATAAATCTTTACACGAAACTGTGTTCATGGTCTCTATGATGATCTGCTTCGTCAATCACGCAAGGATAAAAAATGTGATGGCTGCACGTATACCACTTTGAAAAGCTCGTAGAGATATGATCCTAAACTAAGAAAAAAAAATCAAACGGAGCGATAATATCACGAGAGGGACTATGAAGATAAAACTGTTTTTTTTTTTTTTTAATTATCATTCCTACTTCGAAAAGAAAGGTTTTGAAGGTATTGTACAATAGCAATAATTCTCGCTATTTTTTCTTTTTTCTTTTCTTTTTTTTTTGATTTCATGTTTCCCTAAAATACATTTTGAAATACGTTTTGCTTCTTGTAAAATTGAAATTTTAAGAGGATCAGATAAAAAGGTTTTTGTGAGGAAACAATATTTTAAAATGTTTGATTTTTTGAACAGAAAGAGAGTTTTAGCATTGGCATTTAATTCGAGTTTATTTTAAATTTCTGAAATCATTTAGGTTTATAAATTGAAAAATAAGATCCTTAGCAGCTATTTTTAAATACCCTGTCCTATCTTACAGATAATGCATTTACTTCTGAAAAAATCTGAATGTTTTTTTCCCCCATCTCCATTGAAGATATGCAACCGATCTTATCTTAAGCATTAAATTTTATATTATATTTGTAAAAACTCAAGTACTGAAGTGTATAAATTTATAGCGTTCTTTGCCGAGCTTGATTGTACTATAATATTAAACTTAAATGCGTTATCTCTTTGGGCTTCATGTATTTTCAAATATTATCTTACTTAAAATTTTTAACAAGTGTCATAACTTGCAATCATTGTTTAAAAAAAAACACGTTCACTTCAATATTTTATTAAAAACTGTACATTCTAGTCTTTTAAAAATACACGTTTCTCTTAATATTTTATTTTAAAGCTCATATGTTATGCTTTTGTATTTTCATTTCAAAAACTGCATTTTTTTTAAAGAAATGTATTGATGAACACGATTATTAATGCAATAAAACTCATTCATATATAGTGAACTGTAGGATTTTGATACCTTTCTGTAAGTTAACTTCATTATAAAAAATAATTTAAGAATGTTTCTTCACAATATTTTTCCTATCTAACCGTGATTCTGGGAGGATGTGTTAGATATAATCTAAGATTTTCGCAATCTTAAGGACGTTACTTTATATTTTTATCGGTAAACTAAAATTTTAAATTTTTAGAGCCAAAATACATTTAAAATATCAATTGATTATGTTTTTGATTTTAACTATATAATATATATATATATATATATATATATATATATATATATATATATATATATATATATATATATATATATATATATATATATATATATATATATATATATATATACATATGTACATATATATATATATATATATATATATATATATATATATATATATATATATATATATATATATATATATATATATATATATATATATATATGTATATATATATATATATATATATATATATATATATATATATATATATATATATATATATATATATAGGGTGATTATAATTGAAGTTCTACTTTCAAAACGCTGTAAAAATAAAACCACTGGTCAGAATGAGCTCAAATTTCAACGGAATATTATCGAAGAAGGGTGAAAACGTAAGGCAGAAAAAAAATAAATTGTTGGAATTTTTAGCAATAGATGGCGCTGCAAGTCTCAGAATATGTAAATCAAAACACCTGCCACGCGCACGATTCATTGAAGTTGTTATAAAAACGCCAAATACACGTTTTTTTCCTCATTTTTCATCTAAGAAGTTCACTATGACTGTCTCAATGAAAGACCTGGCCGTCCCGATCACCTGATCTTATTCCGTGTGACTTCTGGATATGGGGCTATCTGAGAGCTATTGTCTTTAGTGCTCCGACACATTCTAAACGTTACCCCGGAAACACTTCAATCAGTCGTGGAACATGCTGTTTCTCGATTTCAACTTGTTACAGAAAACTGGGTACATCATATTGAACATCTTTTGCACCAGTCTCACGAAAATTAAAGACCAATTTGATTTTTACTGATGCTTTTTATGCGGTTTTCGGCCTCAGGACTATTAAGAACCGATTTTTCCCATCCCATGTGATATGACCTTGCCGTGTTGGATGGGCTTACTTAACTAACAGTATCACACATGTACCCTCGTGCACGCTGAGTAGGACGGTGTTTTAACGTATAGTTTACACCTTTGGTAATACTTTATGATTTATTTGTCATTTGTAGTCGACCACTATTAAATTATGCTTGCAGCGCCATCTATTGCTAAAAATTCCAACTATTTATATTTCTGCTGCCATTAAGTTCCCCCCTTCTTCGATAATATTTCGTTGAAGTTTGACGTCATTCTGACTAGTGGTTTAATTTTTACAGCGTTTTGAAAGTGGAACTGTAATTATAATCACCCTGTATATATATATATATATATATATATATATATATATATATATATATATATATATATATATATATATATATATTTGTATTCTCATTTTCCGTTATAAATGCGGTTTAAAAATGACCAAGAAAATCTGGTCATTCATAAACAGAGACACCTGATAGGACCATTGTAGTCCGTAACAGTCATCAACTGTTACTTCCTTACCGTCGATAGATGGTGTCACCAGTCATCTTCACTTCCATAATTTGGACATGAGGTTGAAGGGGAAGACATTTTTTTCAGTCTCCTGCACACCTGGAAACTGCTTTAAAAAGACCAATAAACTTTCGGACCCCTCACCTTTGACGAGTACGTACTCTGTTTGTCCTCGGTAAGTTTCGATGCTTACACTTTTAAAAAACACTAACAATTAAAAATTTAGAAATGGGTTTTTATATGCTTCTGAATGTGGTTTCCTTCAGTCAAAAGTAGGGGAGACCGGGATTAGTTGTGCCAAGGGCAAGCTGTGCCATCGAGCCTCCAGTAGCTGTGCCAATAGGTTTCAATACCTGTTGCTTCATGTGCGTAAGCAGGTTGATGGTCTCAGTGTCTTGTGTAAATTTGGAAGTATAGCGTAGTCTGTTTTCAAGAAAAACATAGTTATTGTGTTTTCTGCAGCAAAAGAAAATTTTGTGACCTGCGTTGGAATTGTCATTGCCACTACAGACACTGAGATGAGAAAACATTCCTAACATTATTTAAATACCTATGTTTGGAGCTGTTATTCTATGCATTTCATTTGTTGATCAGGATACTATTTCGGAAACAAATCAGTAAAGTTCAAAATGTTGTAACACGGGGCTAGTTCTGACTAAATCAAGGAATCACTTCGTGACAGTGTCACTACTTGCCCTGGTCCGTTATTTATCAAAGATGAGAGGAGAGCGTCGATAATTAAAATGGTAGTGAAAATAATAAGTATGAAACTGCTATCAAATCCCGCACTTCAGCAATAAATTTAGTCGATGATAGTAAGAATGCAGAACAGTCTTCAGAACGGTGAAACCTCAATGAATTAGATGAGTCTACGGCAGTTGACATTAGCATTGTAACAGCGGTATGTTTTATAGAAAGAAAGACGGGCCACCTAATGCTGGAAATTGAAAGTGCAAGCACTCCGCTCGCAAATGTTTTAAAACCTTTTATTCTAGCAATAGCACCCAAAGAAAAAAATCGAGCAAAACAAAAAGCAAGAGAAAGCAAGGAACAAATTGAAGAAGAAAAAGCAAAATTTAAACTGTACGGAAATGCCAAAAAGTGCACAAAAAATTACACCAACATTATTCAAAACACTGAAGAAAAAAGATTCTGATAGCTCTAAAGATGATAAAAATCGATTAGATGTAGTTTGCTTGGAGCAGTATTAAGTTTCTAGACCAGTAGAAGACTGGGTGCAATGCATGACACTTACAAAATGGTCTTATGTCAAATGTACCAAAAAAGAAACCTTATTTTATTTGCATTAACAGCACATCGGATGTTGATCCAAGAGATGACAATGGGTAATTATATGAATAGGTAGGCCTGTAGGATATGGGATTGCATATTGTACAGAGTCAAAGATTAATAAAGCCAAAAACTAATTCTGGTCTACGTTTTATCTTTCTTGATTAACGCAGTTTTTTAATGTTTCTAAAAAAGAAAATTCACAAGTGTTAATAATTTAACTATTTTATTTTCATTTTGTTTAAATTGTTTTAGAATCATGAAGGTGTTCTTTTTTGTGTTCAGAGCATTATAAATGAATAATTATTTCATTCTTATCTTTAAATACCAGATTTAATTGTATTTCTTACATTATTTGTACATGTTACAGGTATTTGTACGCATTCTTTGGGTGTCACTACTAGCCCCGCTACGAAGCAAGTTGAGACAAACTTAAAGACTACGTAAATTCCATTTTATATCATGAAAAAGATTTAAAATAATGATATTTGTTTCATAAATATATTGCTAAAGGTTTACTCTAATGATGTGATGCATTAAATATTTCACGCCAGTTCAAATCTTAGAGTAATATCAAACATAACAAAAGTGTCACTATTAGTCCCGGTATCCCCAAATACCTTTAGTCACTGAAAATGATAGAATAAGAAAGAAAAAAATAACATATTGCAAGAAAATACTTTTATTTTCCCAACAGTTATTTTTAATTTTTTTTTTTTTTTAAGTTTCGATTTGGGAAATAAGGCGTGGTTTTTATAACGTCACAAGGGATGTACTTTGGCGCTCTACTCCATTGCCGTGATAAATGTTTACACTTTGCTGTCAACCGCGTTGCTAGGTAACGATAACATGCGCTGGGTGCTAATGACATCAGTGAATGGCCTTTTTTTCACTTGTGTTGTTATGTGCAGAAGCGTAAAAATTGAATTTCAATCTGCGCACCGATTAAAATAATTGTTGAAAAATATTAAACTTTGTCAAGTTACTCTTTAGTTAGAGCTTTGTCAAGCTCTCTTAATTTTTTGATAAAACCTCACTTATTGGTTTTCTCTGAGAATAAAACACAAAAATACCGTCACAATCTATCGTTTTGCTAGTGTTTGCATAAGAATCAAAAACGAATATATTCAAATATTTCAGAAACTAATTTTTGGAAATACTGACATTTAATTGCCCACCAGGACATGGCAGATAAACAACTACTGCTGTAGTTCTAGAACTGTAGTGTTTTTGCTGCTTCCTCCTTTTAAAACAGATTTGTAATATCTAATTACAGTCTGACTAATAAAAAAAATCGGAATATTTCATTTAAAATGAATAACTCCACTTTTCCGTTTTTTTACAAAATAATTTTCATTTCTATTTTTAAAAGAAAATCCTTATCCTTTGGAGGGATCTAAACTTACATTATATATTTCTTCAGAATAAATGTATGGCAACAAAACAATAAAAGCCGTCCACCTATTTTTGCAGATCAGAAAGCAAGGAGCTTCTGGCATTAGCATAAATTTAAGAAGTGAGTACATTTAGAGGTGAAGGAAATGTGCCAAAAACTCCGATGTATTTCGTAAGTCCTAAATGCATTATTCATGGAGTGAAAGAATTCTTAACAAACAAAAAAATCTATCACTTGTTATTCCAGCTTATTTTTCCTAAAGGCATTCGTGATAAAGTCCTCTCAATGAAGAAGATATATCAGTTCCCATAGAAAAAAGGAAAAAGTCATAATTCAAAAAACTATGTCTATAATTTCAAAGCTGACAATGCAGATTTCTGTTTAACGTAAAGAGTAACCCCTTAAAAATTAATATGTTTTTTTTTCTAAAAAAATTTATAATAGCATTTTTTCAATTACATTTAGTGGTGAACTTAAACAGGTGTTCAACTTATAGAGATCAATTTATACCATGTAGGACCAATTCTGTACATAAAATAGGTAAACTTTAAAAGGGTGATCAACTTGCATGGGTGATCAATTTTACCGGTTTTACTGCACTGTTTTATTTAAATATAATACGCTCTTTTTTCCAAAACAGATGATAAGTGTTCATACAATGCGTCTGTTTTCATAAGTCAAAAGTTCTACTTTTAGTCCCTGAAATTGATAGAATGAGCAATGAAAAAAATAAAAAATAAAAACATGGAGCGAGGAAAATCTTTTATTTTCATAACGTTTAATTTTTAATTATTTTTTAATGTCCAATTTTTCATACAAAGCATGGTCTTTATGTCGTCACAGATGAACTTTGGCGCATACTCCACTGGTGATCGGAATGCTTACGCTTGCAGTAATGGTTAATTCCACGAAAAACTATTATCTTGACAGCGCGCAATTTGTTTTTTCGCATACCGTTGCGACTAAACGTCTTAGCGTATGCACGCGTCGGCGAATTCTTTTGTGTGATGTCAATTAATTAAGAGTTGGTAATGGAGTTGTTTCGTTCAGTCAAAAGTAATACTTACTAGTCACTCTAGCAGTCACTGAAACTGAAATTAAGCAAAAACAAAACAAAAAAATAACATGGAGCGAGAAAAAAACTTTCATTTTCCCAACGTTTAGTTTTTAATACTTATTTAAAATGTCTGATTTTGAAAATAAGGCGTGATCTTTCTGACGTCACATGTGATGAACTGAAAAGGGTTTTTTGCATCAGTCAACAGTAATGTTTACAGTCACTGAAGTTGATAGACTGAGAAAAAAACAACAACATAGAGCGAGGACAATCTTTTATCTTCAAAACGTTTATTGTTTAACTATTTTTTGAAACGTCCGATTTTTGAAATAAGGCGAGGTCTTTATGACGTCACAAGTGATGAACGTTGGCGCAAACTTCACTGGTGCGCTGAATGTTTAAACTTGCTGTCTACCGTGTTTCCAGCTTATGATAATTCAGAAGCGAATTAAATATTGCTCTCTGCGCTTGTTATTAACCATATCAGTGCCAGTACATGTTGATAAAGATAAGAATTAAATATGGTACTCTGTGCTAATGGCGTCAGTAAATGGCATTTCATCACTTGTTTATCAAGTGCAGTAGTGCAAGAAATTAAATTGAATCTGCTCCAAATATTAAACTTTGTCATATTATTTTTTAAATGATCAAATCCTATGTCTCTTTCAGAAAAAAAAGAAAAAAGCTTTTAAAACTTCGGAAACTACCCAATTCAAGCTGGATTTCTCCAAATCATTAGTTTTGGATTTATTTCTAGGTGTTTCAATTACGCTCTGAAAATATTTTTTTTTTCTTTTATTTCCAATGGCAGATTGTGAACAGTTACAGTATGTTAAAAACTTTAAACAAAAAAAAAAAAGAGGAACAGAAAACAGAAAATATTTCAACAAAGTTCCATTAAGCCACTATCTGAAAATATCGCTAGTGAAAAATCTATTTTACAGATAATTAAACTTAGCTTCACGCTTTTACTCATGTCATTGTTTTCTATGTTTTTTTTTTTTTTTGAAGTTAAGAAAGACAATGAGAGAAGATTCAAAAGCAAGTTCGTTCATGCAAACCTCCAACAACGAAGAAATGGTATTCCAATTAGACAGCAGAACAATCGTAAGACTTTCTACTGCGTCTATGTTATAAGTTTGTAAATCTAACGTAAACCGCTATACTAGAAAGTTCTGCTACCTCCAAAACCGGGAAATTTCAATAACTAGGAAAATCTTGATGTTAATTCATTGATGCTTTATTTTTGAGATTAATGTTTTCCTTTACATACGTAGAAAAATAGGAATACCTTTCTGCACAATGTTACAATAAAACAACAGGGTTACGAAAATAAATTACACATGCAACATTTTGACGACTACACAACTTTCTTAATAGTTTAAATATCTGAAAAAACAGAATCAAAAGAACAAAAATTTAGAATCATTTTAAAACCTTGCTTAAATTAATTACAAACATTTTATTTGTTAACAAATAAATGGTGGAGGTTCCAACTGGCCCAAACTGTCAAACACATCAAGATAAGCTTGTCACGTGGGGGACACCTCCCTCCTAATAAAGAGATCTGAAAGTCTGAGCCACTCCATCGCCATCTTTGCCCACTGTCTAAAATAAACTGTTTTGGCGATCCCTAAATATCGATAAATGCCAATACATGGTAGAAGGATTGCTTGCCATGGAGGTAGGAATACATGCCGGAACATGCCGTGTTATCTACTCCTATTGTCGAGTTAGAAGTGAGTGAGTGGAGGTCATGTTGGGTGGTGAGAAAGGGGGAAAAGACTCGTATTACTATGACGAAATTTTCGCGTGTTTTACTTTTCTCGCTCAAATTGACAATGAAAGTATTTATTGTCTACATAGGAAAAAAAAATAATGCACAACACAATTATATTTTAAGCTTTAAATTTCCAAATAATAAACTAATTGCATAATTAATGTCTTAAGTGAATTAAAATTATTTTAGTGACAAATGAATGATCAACTGATTATAAATGCTTTTTTTTTTCAATAAAACACAATGATTTTCCCATAGAGAAGGTTACACAATTATCGAAATTATCAAAACTTTGCAGTCTATGTCCAGACTATAAAATTAGATTACAGCACAATGAAAAAAAGCAGCTAGAAATCAACAAGGATAAATAAAGGAAAAACATAAATGAAAAACTTATTTTGATAAAGTTACCAGAATGAGGATAAAAATAAAATAAAACTAACAAACTTTAGATTAGTTTTTAAAAAAGCAATCCCATGTAAATAAATGTTAAATAGCATAAAATTCTAAACAACGTCTTGAAAACCTATCCACCCAGTTCTTTGAATTTTGATGATTCATTCTTTCTTTCTTTATTATTATTATTATTATTTTAGAGATACACGGAATACTTGGTATTCGGTATACTGTATATCGGCAGACAAACCGATTATTTGTTTTGGCAGAGTAGGGGAATGTGGGGCAAAGTGAAATGGTTAAGCTGACTGAGCTTTTTCAAAATGAACAAATTGGAAATTTGTTTTGAAAATTACAGTACATGAAAGAACATTGTATTTTATAATAAAACGTGCATTGAAATGGTATTTTTCATTTTCGGCGGTGAATTTTCGCTTTCAAAAAAAAAAAAAAAAAGTGGAAAAATTTCGCTTTATTTTTTATGGGGCAAAGTGAAAAATGAAATATGTTTGAAATAAAATATTTTCTATTCGATTATAAAAAATATTTTTGATCAAAGGAATCAGTAAATAAAAGGTTGAATGAATAAATGAAAAGATGCTGAAAGAAATAAACAAATAATTAAATAAATAAATTAATTAATGTATGGGGACAAATAAACGAGTGAGTAAAACAGTGAATGAATAAGAAAATAAGTGTATGAATGAATAAATAATTGAATTACTAAATTAAGGTATGTTAATAAAGTAATTAATAAAATGCGTAAAAGATTTAATAAATGATTGAATAATTAAACGAAATTAATTTTTCACTTTTCCCGCATGTACTTGTCTGACTGTGCAAAATAATTAAAATATTAATAGGCTTAATATTAACTAAATAAATGTTGCATCGAATATTAGGTCTCAATTAATAGTTCAAATGTTAATTACAAGAAATTTATCATTTAATAATACCTAGAATAATTTTCGACTTACAATAAAGTATTACAGTACGAGAATCATTTCTCGAAAATTGCTTGTGTTATCACATTCTATGATTGTCAGAGTTATTCTTTTCTTAGCTAGAATAGGCTACATTTTTTACTACATAGTTAAAATATTACTAGATAGGTAGCGCTAACAGCAGAGTAAATATTTCACCATTTCACTTTGCCCCGCTTATTCACTTTGTCGCATATTCCCCTACTTCAACATTCGACAACCGCATAGTGAACAAATTTAAAAATTCGAAAAATTTCCAACGAAACATTTTTTATTCAATGAATGAAAGTATCAGTATAATACCATATCACAATATTAATTATAATTCTTACTTATTATTTTTTTCTCATTTAAATTAATTTAAATGTTTAAAAAAAATACTTAGACCTTAAATTTAAATCTTACTGCTTTTCAATGTTTATTAAATCTTCTGACACATTACATTAGTTTTACTATTCTAAACAAATATGACACCATAAATAGAAAAAAAAATCCATAATGTTAATTAGTAATAAATGTAAAAAAATATTAATTTATTGCTAGTTTACATTAACTGCTACTTTTTTTACTTAAAATCATGGATGTAATGTAAAATGTCCAGCTAATTTTTTTTTTCTCTCAAGTACAGTTTCAAAAATTGAAAGCGAACGATTTGATCAACATTTATATGCTATACATTAAAGGAGAGCAAATTAATTCTTTTCAATTATTTTAAAGCATGGGATTTTAAAGTATTCTTACTTATAAAATCCGAACTATTGGAAAACTTGATATTCAAGTTTAGTTTCTAACGTTGTATGCATCTCAGGTTAGCAATGAAATACAACGCTAAATTTTCATAAAAAGGAATTAGTATTTCAATCTATGTTTTGCGGTTTTTCTCATTCCCATTAGTTGGAGTGGATTGAAAAAAAATAATAAATAAATAAATAAATAAATAAATAAATCTAGGAGTCGGATTTGGCTATTTTCCATCCGACTCCGCAGCCCTGGTTCAAACGAACCTCTTGAAAGCGATTTGTCAAAAATCGCTTTTGAAATATGCGATTAATAACAGATTTTTTTTTAAATACTAAGCACTTTTCATAATGCACTCAAAAGGACAAAATAACTTTTCCGGGTCAGAAAAGACAATTTAAGTATCTGTGTAGTTTTCAACTATCTAAGAAAAAGGTTTTACAAACGAAGAAAAGTACGGCTCAAGTCATGTAGAGAATGTTTTATCATTTTTCAATCATAAATTTGAGGGTTGAAACATGCATATTTTTCTTAATGGGAAAGTTTGATTTGAAATGACTTGAGCGCACTTTTCTTCGTTAGTGAAGTCTTTTTCTTGAAATAATTGAAAACTACAGGAATACTTTGTCCTTTCTTATATAATTGCCTTTCTGAATCAAAAAAGTTTTTTTGTCCTTTTGAGTGCATCATGTGAAGTGCTTAGTATTTTTAAAAAAAATCCGTTATTTTGAAGATTTTCGTTTTTAAACAAAATTTTTATTTAGCGTTATGTTGTACCTTAAGATTAAACAAATCATTTAGTGAAATTCCGAAGCCTCGAAGTTAGATGAGATATAAGCAAAAGAATGGTTCACTAAAAACCCAAAAAAAAAGCAACGACAGTGAATAAATTTCATTCTTGCTTCATTGAAGCCTTGATTCAAAATAGTCATTATGATTACGATTAACAATACTGTTTCAAGGCAACAAAATTTGTAAGAATGGGTTTTATATTCAAACATTTAATGGGGAAATTGCATGAAGTTTGCTGTTTTCCATCCTAACCGAAAAAAATAATTTAATTTTAGAATTTTAATTTTTCAGCGTTTAGCTGTACCATTAAATTAAGCAAATCATTAAAAGAAATCCCGAAATCCATAAGTGGTTTAATTGCTGAGATATAAGTGAAAGCAGGCCTCAGATTTTTCCGTGACAACCAGGCCAAGTAATAAAAGTGCTTAATAAAAATGGGGGTTATTTATCCAATTTTCAATTTTAATACGCTGGAATTGGTTACTTGAAATTTGATGATGTTGCTAAAAAAATAAGTTTTAACATACTTTTTTGTGTATTTCCTGAAAATAATCGAACTCAGCGAGCATGACCAGTTTTGATTTTTAGTATGGCCCTGGTCCTTAACTCAGGGGCGTGCGCAGGGCGGGGGGGGACTCGGGATTTTTAAAGGGGGGGGGTTGAAATATAATTAGCACCGTAGGAGTTAACAATATGGAAGGGCAACCGTAAAAGTCATGTGCGACGAACCCAAAAATTTCTGTGTATATGCCTCAACCATTACTAAGCCAGAGTGACCATAACTGGCCAAACCAGTGCATTTCAATTTATGTCAGAAAAATGTATGAATCGTTGTTGAAAATTAATGAAAATTTCACAGCTATAAGAGTGCAAAGTTCTATCACCATGAGAATTAGTTTTTACCAAGAACCAGAACTGTAACATGACAGTTCAAATTCAAAAACAATCTAAGTTAAAAAAAAAAAAAAAAACCCTAAACTATGCCCATAGTTAGTCATTTAATGTAACTCAATTCTCCTGATTTTTTTCATTTTTATTTTGTCTATTATATGCTAGTAATGACAAAGAATATTAATGACCTCTCCGAAAGTGGAAGCTGAAGCTGCTTTGATGTGTGGGAGAGAGAGAGTGTGTGTTTTGTTTGAAAAAAGTTACTATGTGTTTGGAAAAAAAAATGGCATTTGAACCCATGCCCTCCACCAATTTTTGTTCTTGTGCTAAAATATAAATAAAATTATTGAGGTTCATCAGTGGCGCACACAAGGGAGGGGTCCAGGGGGTCCGGACCCCTCCCATAGGTATTGCTTTTTTTTTTCCCGATTGATTACGATTCTATGTATTTAGTACGTAGATTAATTTCAAACAAAGGTAACAATGATTTCAGTTCTAATAAGTGAAAAAGTAAAATCCTCATGTTAAAAGATTTTTAAAAGAGTTGTGCACTTTTCCTATAAGAAGCAGGATTATAAATGAATACACTGTAATAATCATGTTTTTGGTTTTGTAATTACAGAATAAAATGAGATTTTCTGAAGAATCCATTTTTTAATTATGAGAAAGTAAAACCGTAAACTATTTTACTTTCTGGTTTTTTATTTGAGTATATTACATTAAATAATGCTAATTTTTTTAATCAAGAGTTTATTTTCTACTGTTTTTCGTTCTCGAGAATCGATATAATCAAGTCAGTATGTTTGAAATTGACGGCGTATTGGGGTATGATATGAGAATGAGGCTTTCGACCTTGGACACTCCCCTTGAAAAATTCCTGTGTGCGCCACTGAGGCTCATACAATGTAAGTGCGGCTTACTAAACGCTTGTGTTTATAAATTAATACGAGTTATAAACTTCTGTCTGCACATTCTACAAAAAGTACAATAGAATTTTTTTTTAAGATCACTTTTTTCTTTTTACTGAATTTTTAAAAAAAGTCAAACGCAAATGAGAGACTTTTGCTGGGGTGTCCATCTCTAAACGCAGAAGTATTCTCTGCTGCATTCAAAAGTGAATATTTTGATCCGATCGGCTAATAATACTGAACTTTATTTGGAACTTAGAAGTATATGAGATGAGAAACGCGGTTTTCGATATGAAAATATATTTTTAAGTTAGTTGGCAAAATCGTCAAATAGGACCACCCCCCTCCTCCCCCGCTGAATTTTGCTTAAATGCACAACTGATTATGTGCAAAATACTAATTATCAATTATTACAAATTAATTATCAATTATTACAAGTGTTATTCAGAAAAATTTAGAGAAAATAGCTTCCAAGTTCCTGATCAATCATTCAATGAACGCTAAAATTACCTATTTTAAAAAAGCGATTATTTGCTCTTTTAATAAAATATTATTAATCGGTTTTAATAAAGTAGATTATTATTTAAATTAGCATTTAATTTTTAGTTTGAACAAATAATTAATAAAAGTCATTATACTTAATTTTCAGTTGAAAATAAACTATAAATGTTTATTATTTTCCTTAGAATTAATTAATATTTTATCACTAGAATGTTTTTTAAATTAATTGGAGACGCCGGTTTTCCTGGAAGTGGATGCCTGAGCCGAATATTTCCCTGTCTGCTACCCTGACGATTGCTCTCAATGAACTTTCCCATTTTGCATAGGGCATCGTGAAACCAGTTTCACCACGTGAAACTTTTCAAAGGACTTCCCCAAATCCTGAATGGCGCTAGCCCAGTTGCTCTTCTCTACCATTTTGAACTCCTTTCAATAGCAACCCACGCTCTGAACCCTGAATGGCAAAAATTGCGCGTTGCTAAGCGCCAGATTTTTAAGCTAGAAATTTAGCCCTTGAAAACAGCCTTGAATGTCCGAGCACTCCAAGCCCTCCCTTCAAACCCTACTAGGTTGGAAGACACCCGATTGGTCAATCGTGTTTTGGTCAGATGGGCGGAGTCCCCGTGGAGAAATTTTGAACCAAATGGGAAAACACCAATAAAATATGGCAACAGATAAAAATTTTTGATCTTGAATGATCTTCGATCGTCTCAAAAATCTTGAATGATCTTCTATCGTCTCAAAAATTGTCTGAAAGGCTTGGACGCAAGCGAAAACATGTTAATGTGAATTTTCTTACTGGTTGTTGGGTTAATTAAGAGAAAAATATTACCAAAATCAACCCCACTTTGAGCAGTTGGTGCTAAAACTGAATCAACTCCTGTTTTCATGTAGGTTCACATTTATTCCAAATTTTATCTCAAGGATTGACTCACAATTAACAAGACAAAGCAATATATTGCACACCTTTAGTTATTGTCCCTGAAATTGTATCAGCACCTATACACTGAACAGTCTAGGGTAAACAGAAGGACCAAATTGTGTTTGATTCCGCCTGTTACTTTTTGAGATATAGCACTTACGCATAACAAGGAAAACGTTCGATTGCTCCACCTCCCTCCCTATGAAGCGAATCTTATCAAAGCTAATGAGCCCAATTCATATGGAAGCACATGTGTGTACCAACATTCGTTCATTTAAAAAGCAGTAGATATTTTTTTTGATACAGCGGCCACACACGCACAAAAAAAGATTACACATACAGACACACATACAGCGAGATCGACACACGTTTTCCGAAAAGGATCAAAATTGACTCAATGTTTGAAATTCGGATAGCTGCAACTAGATATAGGAGAAAGAATATAACAATGCCCCACCAAGAATTGAATGGTTGAATAAAATGGTCACAATGATTAATTGAAATAAATTACACATCAGAAGGCTAAAAGTACTAACGAAGCATCATACTTATGGCATGCAAGCTACTTATTTGTTCTTTTGTTTCCGTCCGCCACAAAATACATTGTTTTTGAAGAGCTACTATATAAATGCACACTTTTTTTTTTTTTTTTTTGCTAACTGATCCGCAATATGCTATAGAGTTGAAATTTTGGAAATCATTTTTTTTGTCACTATTTTGTGTAGAATTTAAAAAATATGGAAGTTAGCGATACATAACTTAAGATTGTTCTAAACTATTATTGTAGTGTGCCAAAATTACATATAAGTGTGTGTAGTAGACTATCACAATTATTTTTTGAATATTGCAGCATTAAAGTAAATTTTCATATACAAAGCACGTGAGGAAGAAAACAGGCATGACGTTAAGTGAAAAACATGCAGAAATATATTTTATACAAGCAGAGCACTTGTCATAACGAAATTTTTGCACACAAAATTAATCTGCATAAGATAAATTTCATCTTTTAAAAATTGCGCAGAATCCTAACTTAATCTTTTTTCATTGCACAGCTTATATCACTAAGTTTCTATTCAAGGACTTATTATGCAATCTCTGATTATTACTTTGTATTTCCTTTTCATAAGGCGTCTCTGCTGCCCACCTTGTCTAGTGGTCACAGGAGTCTGACTGCGATGAGGCGGTCTCGGGTTCGAATCTTGTCTCGGGCCTTAATGTACTTTCTCTCTCCGGTCCTTCCTTTGTGTGAATGTGTTGTTATGCTGTGCATAGTCGCCTACCCTATAAACGGATCCCTATGGCATGTGTGTGTACTGTGGAAGTCGGATTTCACACCAATTTACGGTACAGTTGGAAAAGTGAAGCAGCGCACCCCCAATTGCCAGCCTGACTGGCACAAGACAGCAACAACAACAACAGAAGGCGTCTCTAAAGCCCATCACTTCCTCTTGAGCCATCCCTCTCCACAGAAGTTATATCCACTTAAAATCTGTCACAGCAAAACTGGGGACAACTTCTATACGATCATTATTTTTCAGAAACTCGATAACACTCCATGCTTTGAAAACCGATCGATGTTAAGTAATAACTGTAGAAGCACCTCTCGAAACTTTTGACACGAAAGTTCAGCCATGAGTGAAATAACGAAACATTTGTCTCTCCTAATGACGGATTTAGGTGCTTATTTTTGGATTTCAAAATACTTTGCTGCGCTCGGTTTTTAATTTCAAAAATATGATAACAAGTCATGGGTGGAGATACGTGATTGTTCTGCTTTGATATATTACGGGTTATTTTAAGCTTAACCGTTATGCCTTGCACTTGATTTAGTTTCATTTCATGAAGCGTATCTGATAAGTTAAAAACCATTTCTACTTGGGTATTGAATGGAAGAAAAGATACATTCAACTTTACTGAGCGATTTCATAGTCATTCCACATTTTATTTTTGATTACCGAATATACATTACAACTGGAATACCGCATTTCAAACTCGCCAATGGGACCTTTTCCATTATTGAACGATTTATAAAAAGGAAGTAGAATAGCGGCTACTGTTTCTTGTACTGTGGGAAGCTCTTTGGAAGATCTGGTGGACAAACTTACCAGAAACTTTCTAAATAAAATTAATACAAGAGTTTTTTAATCTTAAGAACGAACATGCCCTGACATTTTGAAGTAATTTACTGTCCTAGAAATACTAGATAATGTGTGTGATATTTAATGTCATAATGTTTTCCGTTTTGTCAGTGTCATGATATCTTTCAGCTTGAAAAAAATGTATATCTTCTTGCCTGTCAGCAACATTCTGTATTAGCTTTCTTTACTTATTTTTTCTTCGTTAATACTATCCTAAGATACAAGATGAATTGATTGATATGCATCGAATTTGGTGACTGGCATCGAATTTGGTGTAATAAAGTGCTATTTGTTTAAACTCGATTAATATGAGGTTTACTCAAACGATTTACATAAAGTCACGTCACGAACACCTTGCAGTTTTTTTAAATCCGTTTTTGTTCAAAACAGAGAACACAAGTAAACATCAGAAATCAAAATATTTCAAATTACAGCGATTTTTCTTTTTAATTATCTCTTTTCATTGGCATTACAAATCTTTATTACAAAAATAAGAAAATGAAGAAGGAAAAGGAAATAGACCATGCCCTTAATGATGTCAATAATAAACCTATTAAAAATGGCAGAAATATTTAAACATTGTAGCATACTAATATATTCCAACACTGTTTATAAAAACTGTTACGCGGTCATTATTTAATATTTTATGTTATAGAATAATAAAGGTTTATAGGGTATCTGCACGGAAGTTTATTCTCGTTTAAAAATGATTTCTTATTTTAAACTGATATTTTCTACAATTTATACAAACTGATTTCTAAAATGTATCCACTTTAAAGACGTTTTGGTTCAAGTTTTAAAAGTGATGCTGTTTAACAAAATTCGTTTAAATTAATATTACTTTTCGATGTGGGAGGAGTCGCATCTTATTTTTCATTTCTACCTAGTGTGCAACAGTAACACTTTTACTATGCTCCTTAATTGATTAATGTTTTACTTCCTTTTACAAAAAAGGAAGTATAGTACTCGCGAAAAAAATTCAATCAACAATCGGCCTTAATTTCCATTTTGCTCACCCCTGATTCAATGTTGAGGGTTTTTTTTTTTCAACCCGACCACACGTGGATAAGTGCCTAAGACCCTCGAAATATCCATTTTGACAATCCCCAAGTTAATTACAATGAGTTTTCTCGTGACGTCCGTATGTACGTATGTATGTATGTGCCCGCATGTGCGTATGTGCATATGTATGTCACATAACTCAAGAACGGTATGTTGCAGAAAGTTGAAATTTAGTACGTAGACTCCTAGTGGGGTCTAGTTGTGCACCTCCTCTTTTGGTTGCAATCGGGTGTTTCTAAAGTGGGCTTTTGCCCCTTTTTGGGGGGAAATCAATGTTAATTTCGATGCAAACTCAAGTGATATTACAATTCAGCGGACACTTGGTGATATACCACCAGTTTTTTAGTTGACAAGTTTTGTCGCCAACTTGGCGACAAATTTGGCGATTTTTTTTTAAATTTTATTTATTTTTTTTAAAAATCTGGTTTCAATTTGGCCACTGTTGGTGATATTTAGAGATTTAACTATTAAATCACATTAAAACTGCCAATAATGGGGAAATAACATTAAGTTGGTGTTAAAGGAAGTCAAGTGATGCAGACATCAGCTCGTTTGCTTTTGTTCACTGACCTCCCAAGAAAACTACCCACAAGTATCATCGGCTTAGTAAAATACTTCTATGAAAAATTTCGTTACTGCAGTACACAATAGATACTTCCCTCCAACGCAGTATCATGATCGACCGTCGTTCTGTTACCTATCTTAACAGAACTGAATTAAAAGTATTTTCTATCCACTTGTTGCCTTTTTTTTTTTTTAGAATTTTCTGGCCTGCCATTACGTAAAGAATTCCTTAAAAACCCTCATTTTTTCAAATGCGTATAAAATCTCTTAAACCAAAAAGTGAAATTTCTTCTTTTCAAGGAAGGTAGTGGTCAGCGGCACTGATAAATTGTAAAAAAAAAAAAAATGAAAATTTTTAAAATTGGCATTTTTGAGAAAAATCAGAACAATTATTTTAAACATATTTTTTCAAAAGACTAAAATAAAACTAAAGCACGTATTTCAAAATGTAGCATATTTTTTTAAACAAAAAGAAAATCCTTTTAAATAAAACAAATCGCAACAAAATATGCTCTACCGTTCTTGAAATAGTGTACTTTAAAGATTTTGACGAGCATCCTAAGTGAGAAATCATGACAGGACCGCCATCTTTGGTGGCCTTTATCTCGGCCCAGTTATTTTTTTTTTTTTTTTTTTTGAACAAAACCAAAAAAAAAAAGTATTTCTTATTTTTTACGAATATTAACATATGTTACATTCAAGAAAAAAAAAAGGAGACCGTTATGTTACGCCCCTTGTTAAATTGAAATGGATTCTACCCCATATATGATTCGAAAAACAGCTGTGACGATTTACGTATCAAGGTGCAGATATAGTAACTCACAAACAACAAAACGTGCATTTTAAATATGTGTTTTGAAACCGCTCTAGACCTGGCTTCAATTTGGATTTGTGTCACAAAAACGATGTAGGTACATAAACTGAATGTAGATAAACTGAAGCTACTTTTAAATCCTCCTAGAAGGATATAAAACTGCATCTAAAAAAATGTACATAAAGTAAATCAGTTGGTCAATACAGGCGACTTCGTTTAAACTTTTACCAGGAGCAACAAAGTATTGGTAAAATGTTAAAAACAAGCACAACTTTTGTTGCACAGTAAGTAATCTGGTAACATGTTGTAGATATCTAGAGAAGAATGAAGCAAGGATATGTGACTTAAGGTTTTTATAAATTAATTACTTCTCATGGCTGTTTGTAACACATATTTTGTAGTTTACAAAGTTGCCCTATAAAAACTGTCTTTTGTTCAATAGTGTCGTGAGTTTTCCGCTTTGTAAATGACTACCAGACCCTTCTGTCTGAGAAAAAAACAGAATGATTGTATGTGTTTGACCCATAGGAAATTCCTGTCAGAAAATTCCCATTCTTCCTGAAACAGCGGTAAAGAGATCGAATTTGGAAACTCGCTTCTAGGATACAATACTTCTCCACATTATGTGTATTAGTTAGCAGAGCTTTCTTCCTCTCAATCGATTCGCAACCGTAATGAACTCACATGAACAGAAAGTGATTTTAACGATTTACTTCCCCACTTACTAAAGAAAGTCGTTTTTTTTTTTTTTTTTTTTTTTTTGATGACATCTTCCCTTAACAATTTCTTCAGAACTGTTTCCTGCTATCATTTTAAGGAATAGGTATACTAAACAAAATGTTTATATCGAAATTTTGTGCATTTTTATATTTTTCGGATATGTTCTACAAGCTAGAAGAAACGCATGGTAATGTTAAAGTAAAGTTATGTAAGAAAGAAGTCTAAAAGTTTCTTGAGACAACACGGCCTTTGTTTTCGACCTTTAAATATTTTTAAGGAAATAGTTTCAATTTGGAAGGAAAAAGCAGTTAAGAAATAAACCGTTAAAAATAATTTTGATCCTTTTTACTTTTTCTAAAGTCTAGACAAGTGAACTCGATATTGGTGTTTCTTCCATGGGATCAAAGATGGTTTTCTCTCTTAAATATGTACAAAACTTAAAACTGTTATTTTTTCTCTTTTTTTTTTAAATTTTTCAGTTTTCCGTATAATGAAAAGCAAAGTATCGGAAGGAAAACTGTAAATCTGAAGTATCTAAAACTATGCTAAAAAATGAAAAAATAAATAAATAAATAAAAATAAACAGCCCATCAAAAAATCCGGGAATTGCTGCATCTCGCGTGTTACTCGTGTTGCAGAACTATCGTTCGTCAGTAAAAAAAATCGCAAAAAATAAAAT
This sequence comes from Uloborus diversus, assembly GCF_026930045.1. Lineage (NCBI taxonomy): Eukaryota > Metazoa > Arthropoda > Arachnida > Araneae > Uloboridae > Uloborus > Uloborus diversus. Next base: position 106,550,624 of record NC_072731.1, read on the forward strand.
GTATTCAATTTACGTTCCTTAATTTCATTAAGCCTTGCAGTTTCTGCGCATGGAACATCAGTAAATGTATTTTATACAGTAAATTTCTTTGTCTAAGATCAGCGATGGGACTCGTACGCAAAAAATTTTTTTCGTGTGATACGCTCTTCCAAGACTTTTATTTTTCTATTTTTTTTTCAGTATGAAAATATTTTCGGATGCTGAGCTTATACATGTGAGGCCGTTACTTTATGTTTACATCAAAAAAATTACTTTGCCCTCCCTCGAGTAAATAAGTCTCCCTATTTACTACAAACGTTCAGGTTTCTAAATTTTTACAAATATGGTTCATAAAAAAATGTTAATGTTTAATGTGTTGCCGCCTTTCCTTCCAATCTAAAATAATGGTTATTTAAGGATCGGCCAGAATAGTGTCGGAAGGATTGTTCTTTCTACCTCAATAGTGTTATCATCATCAATTCACAAGAGTATTTTAAGATTTTTTGAATTAAAACAAATTACTTCTCTTTTGTTTGGCATAAGGTCAAATAAATTAATTTTAACGTTAAACTCTAGAATCAGTTTAACATTTTGGCGTTTAAGAGCAAATAAGTTGTTATGAGACAATCTGTCAAAATAACTTTTGCTGAAATGAGCAACAATTGTTTCCTTCCAAAACTAAGGAATCATTAACTTTGAAGCCATTGATTCTGAGAACATAAATACTTCAACTGGGCCCCCACAAAAAAAGTTTTTCGATACATTCAATAAATCATTCAATCCTAATGATTGCAAACCTACTCTTTGTGGCTGGAAAATATGGTTTTTGTAATTCTGGAATGCATCATTAATTGCGAACATTTTTAAGTTACATGATTTATTTGTTCGTCTATTGAGGTGAATTTTTACTTGATGCAAGATATATCTTTTTCATGCTTTTTAAAAAAGAATGCATTGCACAATAGCATACCATTCGTTTTCAGCTATGCTAATGAGCTGAAAAATAGCAATGTAAATTGAGAGTGCAAATATTTTGATGTTATGCAACAGAAAATACTCTTGATTTGATTTTGCTTATTTGAATGGCTAATTTTTTCACATCCTTCTCTTTCGTTGTTCAAGTGTTTTAGTATGTGATGAATGAAGAAAGTAAGTTTCGCAAAAAGTTTGATCCATGTGTATGCTAATATTTCGTGTACAAAATAAAGTAAAAATCAATTTTACTTAAAAATTCATGAACAGTTTTGCACAGTATTTTGTAAAAAATAAAATGACCTAAAAGCATTTAGCTAAACTAAGGAAGAAAAAAAAATCATTTCAAATAAAGCAGAAATTGTCATGAAAATACAGCACGCTTTATTTCCTTTCCTATATTTATTTCTTTCTATATGTTAGTTTTTATTCAAATTAATCAACATTTTTTAAAAATCAACTAAAAAATGTGCCAAAAACTTTGTAAAGATTAATAACAATGATATAAATTGAAAACGCACTGCATGAAAATCTGTTTTTGTGATGGAATTTCACTCTAAGTTAAATGGATGTAAAAAACGCTCGAGAAATTTTGCAATACATCATAACTAATAAATAGAGTGAGTTATTTCTTAATGCATTACACCTGAGATTTTAATTTGTTTTTTTCTTTGAATGTCACGGTCTGTGCTATAATATGATACGGAAATGTAACTGACGACACTAACAGCTACTGTGAAACTAAAAAATGTTTTGTTAACTTTCTTTCAGAAAACTGATTATTCTAAAGCCATTTTACACTGAATGGTGACATAAACTCGTCAAAATAGCTTTTATGCCGCTAAATGTATTAATAGTTTTTCTGACTCCTAAGAATTAATAAAACTTTATCAGTCTTTAGTTCTATATGTCAGAACTTAAAATGATATTGACAATACCCAATTGTTTCATTTAATGTGTTTAGCATGCTCTAAATATCTGATCATTTAGTGCTAATTCTTGTAAAACAATGAGTATTCTTAAAATAAGTATGGTAAACTAAAATAGTACGGCATTTTTATTTCATCGCACATGGAAAATAAGAAATTACAAGGAACATAATTTAATTTTTAACTTAAATTCCCCAGTTAACCGAAATTTGTTTTTGTAGTTTGAATATTTAAAGCATTTTGCATCATTAAATTAATTAAGAATTTTGAAGCGTATTTTGTGAAAACGGAATATATTTTAAAATGCTTTCTTATACATAATACATTTCCTCTAGAAAAGAAACAGGCATTGAGGAATGTTTCTAAAGGTTTCATTTATGATAAAGCCACTGATATTGATCGAACATTTAGCTTAAAGCTTCTTTCTCTAAGTGATATCCTGTGTTTCTGAAACAGTAAAAGTCGAAGTAAGGTACATATCCCTAAATGATACTTTAAAGCTAGCATAGTTGGATCTTATTTAGAAAAAATGTTTTGGAATTAGTTACGTAAGTTAAACATTTTAACATAAACTTTCCTAGAAGTAATGCAAAAAAAAAAGAATTAAATGCTAAGAATACAATATATATATATATATATATATATATATATATATATATATATATATATATATATATATATATATATATATATATATATATATATATATATATATATATATATATATACATATATATATATATATATATATATATATATATATATATATATATATATATATATATATATGTGTGTGTGTGTGTGTGTGTGTGTGTGTGATTAACACACTGTTTCCTTTTACATTAAATAATGCATTATGCATATTTATGCAATAATGCAAGCATAATGCATAGTTTCAAAAAAAAAAGTAAGGAAACATTTTAAAGATTTTTCTCCCATATTTTAATACGAAGCGATGAAAAAAAGCGTTTTACAGAGAATAATTTTCTCAATATCAACACTTTTAACGTGGTTCATTAAATAGCGCTCTAAATATCGCTAATAGAGCAAAATTGAAACTAGATTCGAAATATGTTTTTCCATCAAATTTGTCTCAAACTTGGTAATATATCGCCAAGCTGGCCACAGTTTATGTAGACCTAAAACTCGACGATATATCTGTAAATCGTCGCCACATTATAACATTACTTGTGGACCGTTAAAATGGATATTTCAAGCGTACATACGTTCTTAGCTACATTTGCAAGTGCGGTCGGGCAGTAAAAACAACTCAACATTCCTTTGGGAGTGAGCAAAATGGAAATTTAAGCCGATATTTAATGCAAGAAAATTTCGCGTACACAATTGAAGGAAGCAAAAACAGATGTTTTTTAAGAACTAATTTCTAAAACTTCCAGTGGCATTGAAATTGTATTTAAATACAAAATTACTTTAATGCATTTTAAATATTCATGAAGCAATGGAGGACGAATATACTCCGAGTGTATTATGTTCAAATATACATTAAAAAAAAAAACCTTTGGCTGAGATCGTGCATTGAACTAAAGGGACGGTCGAATTGCTGATTAGAGCGAAAACAAAAACTGATTTTCCCCCACTATTTCACAGGAGCGTAGACGGCAATGTTTGTCTTGTTTGGTGAACCGGCTTTTCTCAAAACACAAGAGGAGTTTATTAATATGGATCAATATCATTATTTTTAAAAAAGCTCTTTTTAGTCTCACAAAAAATAGAAAATAAATAAACGTTATTTCGTAATCAACTGCACTCATTATGAAGAATTTGCACCGTTTTTTTCTTTTACATCGTTATTCAAGCAAGTAAAATTAACAATGAACATAAAGGAGTCTCAATAAAGCTTTGTTTATAAGTCTTACTTCAACACCTTGAGTACATAAATGCTGAATGAGTTTGTTTAAAACGTACAAACAGTAGCATATCAAGAAACAGTTTTGGGGGTTTACATCGTAAAATTTTGGAAATATAATGAGTTTTATTTTTTTCGTTTATTTATTCTTTTCTCGCTGTCAAAAAAAAAAAAAACTTTCTTGGTTTTAGAATGGATATATCCATAGTCTTCCCCCTCTGGATAAGTTACTGGAATCAATCACTGTTCAGAAATCTTGAAAGAAAGAATTGTCAAAAAAAAATTTCTAAAAGATCGTTTAGTAAAGTTGAATAAAGTATTTTCTTAATTGACGAAATATTTGTAATGTAGATATATTTTTTTATTCTTATAAGTCCTCATAGGAGGGAGGAGAGGAACACGTTTAGCAGATCTCCAAATTATTTTATAATCCAGGAAAGGGCGAATAATGGTTATTTTAAAGCATATGGCACATTTAAACGTTGAGTCAAAATAATAACAAGTACCAATTTATTTGAAAGTGATAAAAATTAAACTAAAATATTAAACAATGTTCGGCAAGCCTTTGGAAGTTTTATTTAGCGTCAATAAATAAAATTTATTCTGATAAAAATGTCTCAAGTTTACGTTTCTCGTGCAAGTTTAAAAAAAAAAAAAAGGTATGATTTTGCCGTCTGAGCTTCCGCATTGCTACCTTTCACTATCAAAACCGGCTCGCGGCGTTACCACAGAGCGACTTGTGAGCACTCATTCCACGTTCCTTACTTAGTTGAATGGAACCGTGTTTACGTGAAATTCCATGGTAAACAAAGATTCGCCGAAAGCATTGTGCAATATAACATACTTACAAGAGTAAAAATATCTATATAAACATGCTAAAATATAATGCAAGGAAACACAATTTAGTAGAATAAAATACATTTGAAAAACAACTTAAGCCAAAAAAAAAAAAAAGACACAAAACTGCTAAATCATGCAGTTTGGGGTCGACTTGGCGACAATCTAGGCAACACCTCGAAATGAAGTCAACCGAACAACCGCTGTGTTTCTTAGAAATGAACACAAAGTCAAAATGAAAACATACAGTTTTGAGCTATAAAAATAGATAGTATATAACAGCAAAAATGATTTATGAAAGCGTCCATTAGATATATGTATTTAATGGCATTAAAAATTAATTTAAAGTAGAACTGAATCATGAGAAGCAAACATGTAAGCAATACATACTTTTTTTTCTCGTCGCCATCTGTCTTTGAACTTCTCCTACACTATTACCATTAGTGGCAACGTTTTAAAATTGCACAGAAATTTGAATAACGTCACAGAAAATTGTACAATCTACCTTTGAAAAAAATGAGGATAATAAAACCCTGAGATAATTCCATAAACTACCAAGAATTTCGATTTCTGAAACTCACTACTATTCCTTTTGAAAACAAGATTTTAAAAAACAATGCCCCCCCCCCTACCGAACACATACGTAAATAAAAAACTTTGCGGCAGGAAACAGAAAACTTAGCAAAATAACATGTATGTTTTTTAAAGTTTAATTTACAGTTATATATCCCTTAACTTACCGTCGGATAATGTTTGTATTTTTTTTTTAAATTTATTACTGCTTATAATAACATTTTTATTAATATATTCACTATTTTGCTCAAATACAGTTTCTCTTTAAACGAAAAAAAAACATATTACCCGGAAGAAAATATTTGAAGGAAATGGTTTTCGTCAGCAATTGCTAAATCAATCGTTAACTTAATATTTTCCCTTCCTGTGAGTTCATAACAAGCACAATCTAGGAATAAAGAGCAATATGGATAACTGAATATACGAAATAAGAGACAATCTGTGTATAAGGGGAAAATTGAATCCAAATGTTATTCAGAATCTTTTTTCGGGAAGCGTGGAAATAAAGTTATAAAGTACGAAAACATGTACAATACTTATATGCAGTTCATGTTATTTAGCAGCAAGTAAGATAACATTATTATCTTATAGTTCAGAAACATGCATTAATTTGAAGCAAATACTTTTAAAATGTTCTGCACGTTATTAAATTTAATTATATAAAAGACTTCGGTTATTGTTATACTTTTTATTCGATATTTAATTTATGTGAACAATTATATAAAATTTCTCTATTCCGTTATTAGATTTTACTATTTTATGTTACTTCTTGTTAGTTAAGTTAATAAAAAATGTCAAAACTGTTTAAAACCTTTATAATTTATTCCCGCCACTTAAGAGTCGACAATAACTAATATTCGATAGGCAACTAAAAAAAAAAGTTAGAAATTTTATTACAAGTAGCGCACAAAGGTTATATCGTTTTTAGCATTTTATTCAATTTGCGAAACATTTCAATTTAAGGGCTTATTAAATCATGCCATGCAATTTTTACGGTTTAAATTCACTGTTACTTTAATGTTTCACTTTAACGCAGGAGTCTCAAAATTTGAATTTTAGTTGCGATGTTTTCGAATATGAGGAACCATTATAAATGATAACATGAGGATTGAACTTTCTAAAAGCATTTTTCTGACTTGATAAATAATGGTTTGTATGTTTGGCAACGTAACAAAAATAGTTCTGTCGGCGACCAACAGATGGCGCTGTCGGATTTATGCTGTAGGATAAAGCAAAGCAATAAACGATATAAAAAATAGCAATGGCAGCAGGTAATAGTAGTCGAAGCTTATATGCATCGAAATGCTGTCCATAGTAGAAAAAGCTCTCATAGTTACACTGCATTACAAGAAATATGGAGAAAATAAAGCTATAGCGCCATCTGTTTGTCGAAAACAAAACTATTTCCGCTTCGTTGTCACACAAAACCCGGCATTTTCTCTATTCCTTTAGTTGAAACTGCATTTTTTTTAATCTTTATTTATTTATTATTTATTTAGTTTTAAAGTTCGTCCTGATTTTTGGATCACCCTGTGCCACAGAACTTTGAAAGCATTTATATTGACATTAAAAGGAGAGTAGGCAAAATGATTTGCAGTAATACTTATGGGACTATGTTTATTTCATCCAGTAGAAGAGTCTGCAATTTAAACTATTTTTTTTCTTTCAGTCAGATGCTCCCATTTCTGCTTTTGTTCAATTTCACAAACTGTTCCTAGTATATGCATCAATTATTTTAAAACGACATTTAATTTATTTTTTTTTTCTATCGTAATACTTCGTGATAAGTACATTTTAGACTCTCAATCTCTATTCGTGTAAAAGATTTGTATAATTAAGCTTTAAATAGTAATTTTGAAAAACAAAAAATAACACAGTTGCCTTTATTTTGAAAGATTTTTAATTTGCTTCACGCTTCGGTGTAGACGTCATATTGAAGGTATATGTTTCAATTCTGTTTTCAGTACAATTTTTTTTTAGTTTCTATTATATATTTAGAAAATTAAAAAAAATACATCTACAAATAATGAAAGAGAAAATGTATAGTAAAAATGCAATATAAAATAAAGACAAAAATTTCATGCGTCCAAAAATTTCAAACACTAAATTAACTTCATAAGCAAATTAATTAATAAAATATTAAAAGCAAATGAATATTTGCATACAGGAAAGTGATTATGAGTTAAGAGCCTCTTTTGGCATAAATCACTGATGTAATTTCTTGCAGATTCGAAACCAATGTACTCTGCAAGGGGTTATTGACAGCAAGAGTATTATTTGTAACAGCATGTTGCAGATTTCAATACTTTTAATGTTCATACTGATAATATAATTAGTTGCGTTGCTGTCATGCATGCGCTTTAACGATATATCTTTATCTGATTTCAATATGAAACTAATCGGGTATCTTTTTTTAAATTCAACTCTATTTTTTTACCCTTTATGCTAGCGTGATGTGGAACTTTCAATGTGTTTTCTGCATTTTTCCTTTTTTTTGCATTCTTTTCAACTTTTTTTACTTTTTTCCCCTTTCCTTGGTTAGATGTAAAAAGGTTTTCATTGGAGAACTCGTCAAAATGATACAGCAACAATTTCCTTCTTACTATTGTTTTTATTCTAATTTTTCCAAAAGGTATAAGACTTCAGCTGAGGATCTAAGAATCGCATTGTTGTAAACTCCCTTACTTGGCAAGTTTGAGGGTGAAGAATGGCTCTTGTGTGAATTTAGTCCCCAGTTTTTGCTTTTCCTTTACACAGTTTTTTAATTAAGGTTGCTCCATTTCCTGTTAAGAGCCGAATTAGTAAATAAAACATTGTGAGTTGTGCACAAAATGTTAGTTAGAGCTTGAGGTACCTTTGCCACCTTCGTCTATCAGAGGAATAATATGGCAAATTCTCCTACAGAGCCATGGGATCGTGAAATCTCAAAATGTGTGTACTAAGTAAAAAATATTATTCTAAAGTATATGTTAACATGAAATGTACTTAGCACAAAAAATGTTGCTCAAAAAATTCAATCTCTGTAGTGGAAAAATGGTAATTTTTTCACTTATAGGTCATTCTTCCAAAAGTGCAACTTTTCTGTCATACACCTTTTACAGTGAAAACTTTAAGGAATAATTTATTTAACAACGATTTTTAATTTCATCAAAAATATATCTATTTAAACCTGCCAACATTTTTTTTAATAATAAATTATATTTTAGTATATTTTTGGTTCACAATATGTGAATTCTCACCTTCGTGTCATGACACACAACTTGTGTGACTGTTTATGTTGCGTAATAACTTGTTTTTTTTAAAGTATGTACTTATTTATTTATTATTCATTTTACAAGTTTCTCAAATACTAATTGTTTAAGTATATTTAATATTCTAATATTGTGTACTAGATCGTTTTAGTAGGACAAGGAGTCATGTCACACAATAAATTCTCACCTCCGTTACTTAAACACAAAATGCCATTCCTCATTAACACATGGCAGGAATGACATCAAATTTTAATTTTCCATGATACAAAGGAGTCCCCTTGTTTATTTTCAGCCGTAGTTAAAGTTGTGAGATTTTTGTCGAAAAGCAAGAAGATAGATTTTGCTTTAAAAACTTAGTGTGGTTATTCTGACTTCTCACCTCCGTGAACTTGAATTTCAGCGATGTAAATTAATGTAAAAAAAAGTGAACATGTTTTCATATGCTTAACATATGCAGATTGTAGCAACGAAGAAAAAAAAATATTTCCCTGAAAAATGTATCCATTAGGCCTATATTAATGGAAAATTCGTCACCTCCGTGAATCTCACATCCGTGACAGTCCTTACCAATGTCATTATTTCAGAAGTGAAAATAAATGATGGAGGGGAAATATGTGAATCTTAGGAATTCTACCAAAATTATAAATTGCCAGTATATTCTCAAATTTATTAAATACTATTTTTATACAAATTTGAACTGAAAGGATAACTACTAATTAAGCCGTACTTTAGTTAAGAGGGCTAAGTATTAGATTTTCACTAACCATTAAAATAACTGATTGTTTGCACAATGAACAAGATTACTACTTTGATATTAAGTTCGCCTAATTTTTTAAACATTTTTCTTTTTTTATTTTCGTGAACAAGGCATTTTTTTATATTTTTTATTTATGAGTAAAATATTTGGAACTTAGCTGGGCCATTGTTTGGGGTTACTTCTAGTAGGTAACACTTTCTTGTAAGTAAGAAAAAAACGAAAACAAAAGGTTTCGAAATTGAAAAATATTTGCGTTAAAATGTTACATTTTCTAAAGAATGATCCTTATACAACATTGTCAATTGTCATAGATACCAGACATGTATTCCATCACAAGACGTACCTTTCACTAAAATCGTCTCTACAGCTGCTCACCATTTATTAACCATTTAGAGTAGTGAACAAATATGGCATTTCTTGATAGATGATACCTTCTGCGGACACATAATTTATGTACTTCAGTTAAATAAAAACGCACACAAAAGAAGCGTCATTATAACCTAATTACAGCTCAAGCTCATGCCGGAGGACAGGTACTTTGTTTTTTGTGACATGCAAAAATTTGAAATATAGAACGAGAGATGCATAATGGAAAAAATCCATGAACGGAGAACTTTTTGAAAAAATAAAACAAAGGGTTTAAAAACACATTTATAAATAAAATTAGAAATAAAAAATAATGCCGACACTATGCCATCACGTTCAATATAAAGACTTAGTGAATGTAGTACAATATTTCTCCGAAAGTAGTCCAAGAAATGACGCTAACACAATCTTTATGTCTAAAATGACGTTATTGATCAGGTATCTATCTAAATAGTATAATCGCAAACAGAATTAAAATAACACTTCAAGTGAAATAAAGTTGTAAGAAAAATGTGACGTGAACGAGGATCGAGAACCGTAAAAAGGGCGAAATTATTACTAAAAACACATCTAAAAAATGCAGCATTTTCTTCTAATTTTAAGGCAAAAAAGTTAGCTAATTACTCCAGAACCTTATGCCGAAATTAAAGAAATACGTGTTTCTTTCTAGCAGTTTTTTAATATTATTAGGGGTTTAAAATTTCTTTTTTTAACATCAGTGATAAAGGGCAAATACAAATACACTAAAATAAAAAACCCAGGTGGGATGTCAAATACTACTCAGTGCTTTAAAAAAAAATAACTGCTATGTAAAATGTACGAAAAAATCTTTTTAAAAAGTCTTAAAAGTAAAATGTTCATTTAAACTGCATATTATATTAATTCTGTCAGTACATTACATTCTATTATGCAGTTCATTTTATGAAACATGCAGTTGACAGTTTAAATCATACATTCCGAGTTTTAGGAAATGCTGAGTTTATGTTATCCATGTGTGGCATATTATGTGCGAGCGTTTTCCTGTTTACTGAAATTAAACACGGATCATTAACAATGAAATCAACATGGTTCTCATTTTGTGCTCTAAAAGTGATGTTTTCAATTGAGAGCTCACAGCAGCTCGTGAAAGATATAATTAATTTGTGGCGCGAAACTAAGCAATGAGTATTATTGATTGCGTCAGATGTACTCCAATTCTCATATTGTGAAAATGACGGTTGCCAGATTTGTTTCTGCAACCATTAATGTTACATTTCTCCGTTTGCCATTTCTTCAGTCTCTCACCAGACGTTTAAATTTTTGGATTGGATCATTTATATTTAGAATAAATTGCAAGAACAATAATTCGTAAAAACTGTATGTTAAAGCATTGATTATACTATCAGATTACCAATGATATGGAAAGGCAAAATTCGGTTTATGGATGCATCTATTAGTTTAGAGGAGTGGTAGTTTGTTGGTTACAGATGTGCGTTATCACCTATAAATTATTTACACGCAATTCTTTAAAAAAGACAATGTCCTACCTATTAGCTTGTACGAATAGAAACTGAATTGTGTAGGAAAAAAAACTAATATAGGGTACATCAAAAGACGACTGATGTGTAAAATGTGCTATTTTTACTCGCAAAGATGAAATAAATACTATTATACTAACCATCCACGACCCAGAAACCCTAATATGGATAATCAAAAACTATTTCATACACTAATCGTTGGAACATTAACTTTTATTATACAGGCATATTTCAGAACTGAAACAATAAATCAAATATTTCCTGAAATTGATATTTCTACATATATTAATGTAGAAAATTTGTCAATGTGTAGCTCACTTGGTTACACGGTAAGATAACACTTGACATATTCAATTCCCACTTTATTTTATTTCTTTACTGTTTCCTATCATTGATGATACAGCTTCAACGGCAGCGTCTTTTCCATTTTCAATAAAATATACTATTAAGATTACAGTTCAAAAGTGCAGGTTTTTTAATACTCAAACGAGGATATAAAAATGTTAGTTCTAGTTTATCTCCCCCACCTCCTTTGTTAACGCTATTTTAGGGCACTTGTAAGTCTTTTTTGTAACAGTTCGTTCTTGATATAATTTGCAAAACTTGCAGTTTACTTCCAAATGAATGTGCATGATGTGATTTTGTCTAATACTCTGAGCAAACGTTCCAACATTGAACTCGATGTGAGTTTGTTCAATGTCCGAGCAATAATTTCAGATCTTTCGCGTCAAATGTATTTAATACTTGGCATGTAAAAATAATATTTGTTGCTGCCGTTCTGTCAAAAACAAAAACCGCTATGCAGATGCATAAAAATATAAAATCGACGTTAATAAATCAATTAGAAGGCAAAAGAACTTAAAAGCTCTTGAGCTAAAATTTAGTGCATGGCGAAAAAAAAAGGTGTAAGCAATCTTTATTTCGGAAAAATTATCCTGAATCTTGTTATCTTAATAGGAAAGAATTTTGCGGATATTTTAAATCTTATTACTTCAGCGTTCATCAAATTATCTGATCTTGTAAAATCAATATAAAAAGCAACTATTTATTGAAGATATTTTGTATAAATGCCTTACTTATCTTCAAAAAGATGCAATAAGTGCATCATTTTCCCTAAACGATTTTTTTTGGCTATGATCCATTTATTTCTTTATTTTTCTCGTTAAAGCTTTAAAATATTTTTTCCTCTTTTTTTTTCCTTTGGTATTAGAAATTTATTACACTTTTATTTAAATACTTGTAAGCATTGATTATTATTTTTATATAGATTTGAACAAGATACTTTTCAATTGCATTTATTGTTTCAGAGCTGATGGACGTAATGTATCGGTAACATTTACTTACGGTAAACGAGATTGTTTACAGTATTTAGTACGAAAGTAGCCTAGTGGTTAGGGCGTAGGTTTCGGAATCCAAAACTTCCAAGTTCAGTTGCAGGATGCTGCAAAATATCCATCCAGTACATGCATGGCACGTACACGTTGAACTAGTGGATCTGAATTTGACGATGGCTGAAAGAAATCTCGAAAATCCAAAAGAATCCACTATATGCCAAATTTAGTGACAAGCGAACATGTAACCAGATTTTTGTTTTCTTTTGCGTTTTTTCTAGCTAAAAATAGTTGTTATTGTAATAAAGGGTATGTCATTTATACAACTGGTAGTCGTAGAAGAAAATTTTTAACTCTACCGAAAATATGTGGACATCTTAAAAAGCAATATTACTGTATACATGCAGGATTTACCTATAAATGTATACAGGCAAACCAAATGTCTTTTTTATTTACTACCACAAACAAAGTCGTGAAGGTACTGCTAAATTATATTGCCTGGAACATTAGAATGTAGCAAAAACACTGTAGTTATTTTGTTTAGTATCTTAGTGTATCTACAGGGTGTTACGCTTTAACCTACAAGACCTCTATTTTCGTAATCATTAGTTCTAGATACATACTTCCAATTGCAAACTTTTTCAAAATCAGATGCAGAGTTTTGGTATAGAAAGTTTGAAACAAAAATATAAATGAAAAAATATATATAACTCAACTTTTTATACGGGCCCTAGGCCCCCTAACTTATATTTAGAGAAATAATATCCATTTAGAAATATTACTCACACAAAAAACTTGACATTTGTGCGACCAAAACTGAAGGAGATATTTGAGTTCTAAGTTTTAAGGGACCATACAGAAGATGAGATTGGAAATTATCACCCTTTTTAAAAAATGTCAGGTTCTTAAAACAACTGCAGATTTTATCCATGATACTCAAAAACACACTACAAAACCTCGAAGAATTTGAAAAACTACACTCTATGCACATATATAATTTTAAACCCTTGTTAAACGATATATTTTCTCTCAAAAGGTGTTATTAACAGCGAGTGTAAAATCGTGTAAATCACAAAACGCTGCGTTTCATATCTCGGTGAATATTGGGTGTACTAATGTCGAACTTTTTGCTTTGGAATTATTTTCAATGAAGTTTATTTCCCTAAATATTAGTTAGAGGGTCTAGGACCCGTAGAAAAAATATTTTTTGTATTTTTGACTCATTTTTATTTTTGCTTCAAACTTTAAATATATAAACTCCGCATCTAATTTTGATTATTTTTGCAATTGGAAGTATGCATCTAGTACTAACAGTTGTGAAAATAGAGGTATTGCAGGTTAAACCGGAACACCATATACATTATTATACTTCGAGTACTCGTTTTTAACAATCAATCCATTACAAATAGCAAACAGTTTATAATATTAAAAATAGCATTTCAATCCTCTACACACTGTAACTTCACAATAATTCCAAAATGTTTCTTACACAGAAGTGTACTTCAAAAAACTGTTTTAAAATCTTTAATACCCTTTTTACGAAAGATATTTGCGTTAACCTTTCATTCGGAAAGAAAAACTTCAATGTGCTTCCTTTCCCAAGCACTCATTCAAAAATCATTATTTTCCCTTGTAACATCTAAAAGCGCAGGATTTATATCTTCTTAAAAGCAAACAGTCATTGTGAAGTTGAGGACATTTTTTGTTGTTGGATCATTATTTTTCAGAAGCTCAATACCCTTCTGTACTCGTAAAACCGATCGATGTTAAGTAATAACTAAAAAGCACCTCTCGAAACTTTTGACACACAAGTTCAGCCATGAGTGAAATAACGAAACATTTGTCTCTCCTTATGAAAGAAGCATAGTGCTTTTTAGAGTATTTTATGTTTATGTTTCGGAATATTCTGCTTCATTTCTGTTTTCAAAAAATAAAAATAGAAATGGGTGACATAAATAGTGATAGACTTTGCATTGTTTTGTGCGAACATAAATTTTAGTTATTGCCTTTCAGGATTAGCTGAATTTATGCTCAATAATAAATTTCAGTACATGTTCAGTTATGTGTACAGCTCATTGATATGTAATTTTAGTGTCTTTTTTTTTTTTTTTTTTGACATCATTTATTCTAAGATTTTTTTTTTTTTTTTTTGACAATTTTTATATGTTTCTATGTTTGAACAGTGCTGTGAAATCTCATGGTTTATATTTAAAAGAAGAGTTATGCATTGTTCAGTTAAGTGAAGAGGGAAAGTTTTCAAATTCAAGTAAAATAATTTTTACAAAATAGTTGAGAGAAGTACAAACTAACACGATATATAAAACCCTAAAGGTTTTTTGACACCTTTTATTCAAAGACTCATTTTTAACAGTTTCTATATACTTTTATATTTGAGCATAGTGGTGAAATCTCATGATTTATTGTATAAGAGAGTTATGCAGTTCAGTTAAGTGAAGAAAAAATGATTTTAAATTCCAGCAAAGTCATTTTCACGAAGTAGTTGATGGTTTTTCAAATTAACACGATGAATAAAAACACGATTAATTTTTTGTTGCCATTTTTTTTTTTTTTTTTAATAATTTCAACATATTTTTATGTTTGAGCAGTGATACGAAATCGCATGATTTGTTTTATAGGAGAGTTTTGCAGCGCTTTGTTAAGAGTAAACATTTTTTTTTTTCAAAATCAAGCAAAGTAATCTTCAAAACGTAGGTTATGGAAAATCAAATTAAATCCATAAATTTAAAAAAAAAATGCGAAGCAATGTTTTTCTTTTTTTTGCTTCTGCAAACAAATTTACACGCATTTGGTTTTGACTTAAATGAATACAAGCACTTAATTTCGTGCAATTCATTTGTAATACCTTTTGCATAATATAGGAAGTACTTTATTCGCGAGAAATTTTTCCTTCAATCTTCGGCCTATTTTTTCATTTTACTCATCCCCCAATAAATGTTGAGTGCTTTTTGCTATCCTACCGCACGTGAATTTATGCCTAAAAACGTATGGACTTCAGTAATATTCATTCTGACCATATCCGAGTGATTTACCTTGATTTTTCTCGTGACGTCTGTATGTTCATATGTATGTATGCATCTCGCATAACTCAAAAAAGTTATGTCGCAGAAAGTTGAAATTTGGTATGTACGAGTATGCACCTAATGTAGTCGAGCTGTGCACCTCCCCTTTTTCGATTGCATTCTGATGGTTTAAAAGGGGTGTTTTATATCTTTTTTTTTGGGGGAAGGGATACTCAGCAAAATCAAGAGATGTTATAATTTTGCGAATACTTGGCTTACATCGCCAAACTTTTGGTCACCAAGTTTTGTCGCCAATATGGCGATGTATCGCCAAGTTAGGGACAAATTCGACGAAAAAAATATTTTTCGAATTCGGTTTCAATTTGGTGCTATTGGCGATTGACAGTTATCCATTGAATCACTTAAAATTGTCGATATTGGGAAAATTAATCTTTGTAAAACTCTTTTTTGCATCGGTTCATGACGAAACAGGAAATGAAAATATTTAAAGTGTTTCTTTGCTTACTCCAAGGAACTATTATCATTAATTTGGTGTAAAAGAAAGTCATGTGAAGTCCATATCAGATCGCTTGAAATAATTTAGAAACGTACACTGTATTAACTATAAAAAAAGAAATAATGAAAAATGGAACAATATTATGGTACACAGTGCAGCAGCAGCTTCATAAAACAACTTTAAACTCCCGGACAAAATAAAGGTGATATCAAGATTTTTTTCTTTTTTTTTTTTTTTTTTTTTTTTGTGCATACAGCTGTTGTATAGGTGTTGCCAATACAAAGGATAAACTTCATCATACGTGAAATCAAAATTCCCAGTTTACGTATAAATAATGTATAAAACTTTGTATTTAAATCTGCTGCATGTTTAAAATAATACAACATAGAACATGCACATTTCACTATTATATATTGCAATTTTTTTTTCTACCAAGTTTGTATTTTTCTGTAGATATTTTAAGAAGCTTTGTGGTAGAAGACATTTGCATAAAATTATTTCTGAAATTTTCCTCGTAAAACAGACATTTGAAAAATCATCTGTAACTTAGTTAACGAAGTTGGAATAATTGTTTAAGAAAGTTTTTCAATCAAATTGCTTTGACTTTTTAGGTTAACTATTCTGCAAGAATTGAAAGAAAAAACCCAATAGAAAAATATTTTATCTAGTTTTCTAAAAAAACTGGGAAATTCCTTTTCAGTTATATCTGAGTTCTTTTACATATAAATGTTACTATTAAATGTTTCAGAAATAGCATTAGGTAAGACAAAGTGGTGCTTTGATAGCTAAAAATTACTCTGAAAGAATTTATTGAAATTTGAAGAAAAGCTACTGTAAGAGTAGGTAAACAACATTTAACAATGCAGTAACTTTGGTAATTTTAAACAAGAACAGCATAGGAAACGGATGTTTTTCATTTAAAAACAAAAAGGAAACAATAATTAAATAAGTTAAAAAAAACAGTTTTTCAATAAATTAAAGTTTTTATTTGAGCTAGTTTTGTATAATTTTAAGCTAAGTAGGTGACTGTTGAAAATCAATAAGCATTGGAGAAGGGGAAAACAAATTCTCATCAGAAAAGTAGCTTCACATTTTCAAATATTTTGCTGTTTTTGCTGTTTTTTCTTTTTACATTTGAATTAGAACCTATGAAAATCTTACTAATACTCATTTTTTGGTTTCAAATTTTAACTTGGTTTTTTTCAGCATTTAAACACAAATTGCGCACAAAGGACTCTTTAAAAGTTCTTGCACCTTATGTTTCGAAAAGAGGAAACTAGTAATTGTTACAGAAAAAACGACCCTAAAGAAAATATCGATCAAGCAGTAAAAATCAATTTCGGTCTGTTTGTTTCAAATCAAGGCTTGACTAATATTTATGAAGTCTTTTCACACATCCAACAGCACATCCACAAACCAGAAAATATTGGTTTAAAATGGGCTAATCTTGTTTTACGTTTTGCAACTGTTAATTTTTCATTCCAAACCCTAAAGTAAAAGTATGCTGAAAATCAAAAACAAAATTTGAACCGATTTCAAGCAGTCAGGGTATCTCGCCAAACTTTACATACATGCAGGTGGTATTAAAATTGAAATTTCTCTAACTTTCTTCCATAGAATACACTAACACCAAACACTTGCAGTCCCATAGCTCTAGCGTAATTGTAATACGAATTCTGCTTTAAATTACGTAGCTCTACTGTGTAGTTGCAATTCATACCGTCATTTTTTTCGGTAAACCTCTCAGCAAATAGAAAACCGCTTTTCTCACGTTTCCTACACAACGCGGTGAGACAAACACTCGACAGACATTCCATCCCGGTACGCGAAATCAACAAAGAGTAGGGTCTGGTGGGGGAAAGTGGTCAATGGGGTAAAGTGGTCATACTTCAAATAAACGGCTATAGTTTGTAAATTAAAGTTCGAATGAATGTGAAAATTTTATTTTAGAGTAGGGCAGTTAGAAACTACATTTTGAATACAAAATTTTACAACTGGCAAAATCTTATTTAGTAAAAAAAAAAATATTTTGCGTGAATATGAAAATTTTCAAAATATAAACACCTATTTTGACTTCCTTGGGAAATTTTGTTTGTTATAATTAGGAACAGATTGACTGGACAGGAAGCTTCTTACATGTCTCAAGAACTCTTACTCATACGCAGTTAGCTGAATCTGTTTTAGATAATTTTTTAGAACAATTTAAGTAAGATGGGGTAAAGTGGTCATAATATTAGGCTTAACGAATACTGTTCTTCTAAAGTCACTTAATATTTAAGTATAAGGCAGATATAAATTAAATATTAATTTTACTTAATATGTATTGTTTTTACAGTAAACGGGGCTAAATATTCGAGTATATTCGTGTATATACGCATATATACTCGTGTTCACATAAATGCGCCAATAAATACGTATATGGGTGTCTGCCAGTATTTTTTATCCATACAGCTATGCATTCTACTATATATGTATATGCTCGCTTATACTCGTATAATATAAGAACACTTATGTACTCAGGTAGACACGTATATACGCGTACGTACTCGAGTAGACACTTACGTACAAGCATAAGAAACACAAGTATACAGGGTGAGTTTAAACTCTTGAGCAAATTGTTAAAAGGTGTTAAAGGGGAGGATAAGAAGCAAGAATCATAAAGAACATATGGTCACAAACACAATGCTGACGCGCTACATGCACGCAAAGTCAGAAACTGATGGATGCAAAAAGTCACAAATTTATATATTACACAAAGACAATTTTACACAACATTTTAGGTCTTAAGAAAGTTTTAAAGCGATTGATGAAATTAGTGACGTGCAGCTGTGATACATGAGTCGCAATCACAAGTCAATCTTGTTGCAATAACGAAACTTTTGAAAAACTTTCATCAGTCGTTGCGCTTTTGTTGCGATGCGTGTATTGGAGCTACTACAGGCCGTAACTTTTAAAAACTTCTCTAAATATTTCTTAAAAACTAAAATGTTAGGTATAATCATCTTTGTGCAAACAATTTGTGCCCTGCTTTGCATCCATCAGTTTCTGGCTTTGTGTGCATGTAGCGCGTCAGTGATTATAACTTCCTTATGATTCCATGCTTCTTATCCTCCCCTCTCACACCCCTTTGATTTTTGCCCAAGAGCTTAGATTCACTCTGTGGGCCGACATGTATATAAGCGTATATACTCGTGCTTCCAGATGATACATACGTGAGTAGACACGTAATAAGACGCACTGGATGTATCGACGAATTAACTTGTGTATACCCGTATATGTATGTATGTACACTTATATATGCGTACATACGTCTACTATACACATATATACTCAAGTATGCACTTATTTTCTCGAGATACAAGTGCATACGCGCATATGATGTTCGTTTATACGCATATATACTCGAATATACACATATATACTTGAGTAGTCACATGTATGCGTGTATCTGATGTATACATGTATCTACTCATATAGGAACGTGTTTACTCGTGTATAACAAACGACACGTATATATTCGTATATACACGCATGTACTCGTAAATCTACTTGTAACTATAAAAATAGCCGAAGTATACAAATATTATGATTATTTATAATGGTTTTACATCTATTTTTAGCTATAACCACTTTACTCCATGCTATGATCACTTTCCCCCACCCCATGGGTTAAAGTGGGCATAAAAACATAGGGAAAAGAAAGTGCTATAAAACTACTAAAATCAATATTTTTCTTCCTAAAATTCAATGTACCGTGTTCATTAATACTGCAATGTAAAATAACAACAAAAAAAGTTGAAGTGTTTAAAGAATTTGTTGTACTTACTATCCACCTAAGTTGAAAACATACGATTTTATGACCACTTTACCCCACCAGACCCTATAATAGTAAGCGAAAACTAAAATGAGATGTTCGATAATGAGACGCCAATGCGTTGAGGGTGCGGAAAAAAAATCTTTTGTGCCTACCTTTTGACATAATCTCGGGATTTATTTAAGAATTTTAATAATTTACTAGCTGCGTCGTCCGACTTTGCGCGGTCTACCTCTAAAATACACTGTTAAAAAATTCCGAAACGTTACTGAGCATCTCCGTGTAACGTTTCAAGATTTCTATGGTTTTTATACACTTCTTGGAAAAATCAAATATTTTTGTCAACAAGTTTCTGGGATTGCTACTAGTCGCACGAATGCAGACTGTTGTAAAATATATGTTTAGCTCTTAGTTTAAAGATTAACTGAGCGTATTTATAAAGTGGTGCGTATTTATAAAGTAACTTGAGTTCGATTGCTGCCCGTCCAAACTGATAAAGCGTCCAAAGGGCGCAAATCAGTCTGTGGACTATGTAACTTAGCAATAATTGCAGGCAAGTAGAATTCTTGATAATTACTTGGAATTCTATGTTAGCTTTGGCCATGTTTGCAATACTGCTTTGGAACTTTCCTCGTAACGCAGTAAGGTGCCAAACTGTTGTAGTATACCCACCTAAGTTTATTCTAAGATTCCAGAGATACAACTGGCTTTAAACGGGAAGAGTTCTGAATATTTTCAGTAAGGTTACTGAATTTTAGCGGAAAACGTTCCTGGTTTTTGTAAGATATGTTACTGGAAGTACTTGGGCGCATCAGCTGCCCATTATTTTTCAGGAACGTTTCTGAATCGTTTTTACAGTGTAAAAATTACATCAAGTGACGCGTGTTTAACAATCAGATTTGAACAAAAAATAACAGAATTTTTTTTAAAAATACTAAGCACTTTTCACAATGCACTCAGAAGGACAAAATAACTTTCCTGGGTCAGCAAGAACAATTCAAGTATTCCTGTAGTTTTCAATGATTCCAAGAAACTGACACTACAAACGAAGAAAAGTGCGACTTAAGTCATGTAGAGAATTCTTATCTTTCAATCATAAATGTGAGTGTTGAAACTAGAACGTT
The DNA here is from genome assembly GCF_026930045.1 of Uloborus diversus. Lineage (NCBI taxonomy): Eukaryota > Metazoa > Arthropoda > Arachnida > Araneae > Uloboridae > Uloborus > Uloborus diversus. Next base: position 106,571,478 of record NC_072731.1, read on the forward strand.
TGGTTTGAAATGATTTGAACCGGTCTTTTCTTCGTTTGTAGTGTCAATTTCTTGGAATCATTGAAAACTACAGAAATACTTGAATCGTTCTTGCTGACCCAGGACAGTTATTTTGTCTTTTTGAGTGCATTATGAAAAGTGCTAAGTATGTTTTAACAAATTATGTTATTTTATTCTTTTTGGTGTAAATGTGCTTCAGAAATGAAATAATGTTACCATCACGAAACTTTACCTTATTTTTTCATTTAAGTGCTCCATAATAAAAAAAAGAAAAACCTATATGCGTGCCTGAAACTTTGAGCAATAGGCACTAAAAACAAATCCATGTTCCTCTCTAAGATTTATCTGTGTGGTAATTCATTTAAATATTAAAGGTTTCTCAAACTAATTTAAGTTCCACAACATACACTGGTGTGCAAAAATTAAGGACGAGACGGTTTTTTCAATATAACTTTGTACAAAAGCTTTCCAAATCAACACATTTAATACCGTAAGATCTCCAATACGTAAGGACATGTGTAACGTAAGCAACACTTACTAAAAGAGAAATCATAGGGATAAAAAGAAGCTTTATTGAAAAAATAGCATGGAGCGCAATGCGACTGAAGGCCGAAACATCCCTGTGATGGGTGTCCAGCAAGAAAGGTGAACAGCATACTCCAAATGAGGTCTTACCAAACTTTTATATAAGGGCAGAAGAACTTTTTTAGATTTGTTTGAAATAGATCTATTGATAAACCCAAGCATTTTATTGGATTTGTTACGAGCTATGCTACACTGTTGGCCGAACTTTAAATCCTGACTTATTAAGACGCCCAGATCAGTAACGTTTTCTGCCTGACTAATGACTGAACCTTGCAAATAATAATTGTACTCTTATTTCCATGCCCTAAATGTAGCACTTGACATTTCTCAACATTAACAGTCATACCCCATTTATCAGCCCACTCTGTAATATGATTTAGATCCTCTTGCAGCTGATTTGCTTGTTCTTCATTTTCTACACTCCCCATAACTTTGACATCATCAGCAAAACAATTCATTATCCCAGAAATATTTTTGTAAATATCGTTCATAAAAACAGTGAACAAAACAGGCCATAACACTGATCCTTGAGGAACGCCGCTTAAAACCTCACTCCAATTAGAATAATTTCCTCGAAAATTTCTTCTCCTCCGAAAGAATTAAACGGATTCCTAGAATACTGGATACGAGATTGTTGATTGCACCGTTTATTTTCACAGTTCTTCCGACGAAAATATTAGTATAAGTGTAAGAGTGTAAAGCTCAGCATTTGTTCGTTTCCATTTACGACTCTAGTAAACAAAACCATTCACATTCATTGCAAAAATTTCAAAAACAAGCCAACAGCCCTTATTTAGCTATTGCCAATTTCAATTTTTCATGTTATAGAGGGGAAATCATGATAGAAAAGCAATATGCTACGCTTTGCATATTTGCACGTGAACCAAAAACCAAACACAACTTTTGTGCATAACATTTACAGGATCAATTGTAACTGCATAACGATATTTTTCTTTAAGGTACATTTTCATTAATTTAATTTCTATAATTAGCGTCTCATTGTTGTAATTCCTTATACATACTGTTACATTACATAACATTTCAGAGAAAAAAACTGCACTCAAAATAAACCTGCACAATTTGGAACACTTTGTTTCAGAAAACGTGATCCTAATATGTGAATATGCGCTATGAAGTGTTCTGAATAAGCTTCGTCAGAATTAAAGTGTTCCGAATGTGTTCTGGATACTGAACCTCGAGTGCCAACACACGAGTCCAGGCAGCAGATGGTTCGCCAACACATTTGAAAACACGTTTGGTCACATTTGGGCACACTTGTAAAAAAAATCATTGCTTTCTTTGCTGCAATGAGAATGGTTAGATGAAGATTGGTTGGTTGTACTATATACTGTACGTATACACTATTAAATTAAATGACATTATTTTTACTGTAAATTCTGTTACATTTTTTCAATCCCCTCAATCATAAACTTAATTGAAAGAACTTAGTGCTAGGAAATTGTAACGCATTTCATCACGTGTGCCAAATTCTGTAAAGCTACGCAGAAAGTATTAGTAAACATTGATGTCGATTTCAAAATTTTCATCTGTAACTGTTTGGGTCTGATTTGGAATAATAAAATGCAAGTTACTTATTTAAATTATTATTCATTACATTATGCATAAACATTTGAAATTGACTTAGCAATTGCAGATCGTTGAGCTTCATATTTTGTGTACATTATGCTTTAGCATTTGTACATTAAGCATTTGTACATCTCTGAGCATTCACATTTTGTTTTAAATAAACTTTTATTCATCACACTGTTTAAGTTATAGAATAATCTAAATAACTAAATTTAAAAATTATACAATTGTAATCCAGATGTTTGACGATCGATTATGCTTGGAACAAGGATCCCTATACTTTATAGTTATTTGCTACACTTTATAAATTTATGAAATTTGAGTCTCACAATAAATTTAATACAAATACATAGTAAAGCAAAAAAAAAAAGATGTTTGAATTTCTACTCTGAGCTTGAAATATATGTAAAAAGTTATATCGCTTTGTTGATCTGATTTCTGAAACTATTAAAGCTTATATAGGCTTGTATAAATGCATGCGTGTCTCAGTACATATATCAGGCCTGGAATTGTTCAAAAATAGGACTAGGAAACAAAAGGTTTAAAACCAGTGGTTTAGAAGATAATTCTGAGAAATTTACCTTTTTTTGCCTTATTAAAATCAATTTTTCAATTTGCTGTTCGACACGTTGATAAGAAATTTTATTCTTTGAAAAATGACCATGTCCTACTTAAGAAAAATGTACAACTTGATGAACTAAAATTAAACAACATATGATGAAAATTTTGACGAAAAACGTGTAATTATTGAAGGAGTAAAAAGCTCATTCCGTTGCAGATATTAAAGAAATATTTCACTATTATACATATATTTCATGCAAACTATTTAACACTATAAAAGAGAGGCCCAGGGAGCCACATACTGGTATACTCGGAATTTTCAGGTTTTTTAATTAAAACAATTCTAATTTTAGCTTTAATAACGCAGTTTTAGGCCATATTTTTAATGTTCGGACAAAGGTGTAGGGATACCTTCCGAAGACATTTGTTGAAGCTGATGTTTTGAAAATAACGTTTAAGCTGTCTTTGGGTGATGTATAGGTGAGAAAACGAATAGGGGGCTGATCCAGAAAAATGAATTAAACTGGAGTTTTAAAATTGCAATTTTAGATTGATCTTTAGTAAACTATATGAGTAAGAGTTTCCATGAACGATCCCCTCCGAAAACGATTTAGAGGTGAAGATTTAAGAACATTTTTAAGGGACTTAAGGGGATATATATGAAAAAAAAAATCTGATTTCTAAAAAACATTTCAGCTATATCTGATGATAAAAGGGAAGAGAGGAGGGGGGCTAATTCTGGAAAAATATCATCCAAGGAAATTTAGTGTTAAATGGGACATGTATTATTTGTGTTCAACTGATAAAGTTTATAAATGTAAAAAAAAAGCATTTTTTATGGAATTTTACATTTTTATGGAATTTTACAATAGAATCGACTTGCGTGTAAAAACAAGGATTCTGCAATAGAATTGTCCAGCAATGTGATGTAAATTTTAAAATCTGTACATGTGTCAAGTAAATTAATTGCAAAAATATTGAGTTAAATGACTGTTAAGTATAGTAAAACTGTAAACGATTTCTGCAGATGCGTTTCAACATTTACTTTTATTGAAAAGAAATAAACAGACTTCTGTTCAAGCTCGAGTTACGTAAGACTTTTTCCTGACGTTGTTTGTATTTGAATTCCCAGACATTTGAAACTGAAATTCATTTTTTTCGTGTTTTGAAAAGCTTTAAAACAATAAACCTACCACACTAAATTTAATTAAACGTTCGACTGTAACAAAAGAAGTCAAAGTTGACCAACACTCAATAAATTAAACTTTTTCCCAAAGACGATGAGGATTCCGCAATACTACTTTCAGCAATGTACATTTCAAAATGAGTATTTATGTCAATTAGGTTAGTTTTAAAAATATTTTGTTTTACTGCAAGATGTGTTTAGTAAACTGCAAAATAGGAGTTCAGAGGTTCAGAGGAGCATGTTTTAAATGTAAATTAAAATTTTGTTTTAATTTTTAGCTGCATTAGGAAACTTATTTTTTCCTTGAGACAATTTAACTTTTTAAACAGCACTCTGTATTTCAAAGTATAATTAAGCGAGTTTGACCAGGAATTTCTGTGAACTCGTGATTTTATTTAAAGAAAATCGCACTATTGAAAAAAATTCAAGTACAACTAAAACTTTTTAATTTTGAAGTGACCCATTCAACTCAAACATAATTCGATCCAATCGAATAAGATTGTATCTACCAATAGCACAGCCAAAAATTTGCAATGCCTCATCCAGTTGAAATTTCTCACTACGCTACGGATAGGTAGCATTCCATCGAATTAAACACAATCGAGTTAAATGTGCCATGAAAAAAAAAGCAAGTAACGTTTCATAACTTTTGATCAACCTAATAATCGGATTTTCACAAAATTTTATTCTAGAAGTAATTTTTCCAAAAAATCATTTGAAATAACAATTTAGAAACAGTACCTAGTGAAATATTTGTCGCTCAATTTTTCACTAAGTGGGCGTACATTCATAACATCATTTCAGGGGCACATTCAACCTAACATAATTGATGATTCGATTCGAACGAATTCTATCAACCAAAAGTGAAGCCAGAAATTTCCTTTACTCCACCCAGAAGAAAATATCTCGCTACGTGACTAGTAGATAGAATTCGGTCGAATCGAACATAATCGAGATAAATACGCTACTCAGTCGTCATTGAAAACTACACCGATATGGCTCAAAAAAAGAAAAAGTGTAAACGCTTATTTTGGAACCTCTGTGCACACCAAAAACGGAGATGCACAACCAGATTCCACCCAGTCTACATACGAAATTTTAATTTATTACGGCAAACAGTTTTTCAGCTATGCGGGATACATTAAAACCAGGGGTGAATTCGTGCTTGGTCTTACTGGAACACCGTCAATTTTTAAGAAAAATAATTCTGCTTCCACACAAAACTGGCCAAAAATCGTTATTCAATCATTTATCATTAGCGTTTCTAGTATTGGAACATTTACGAATTCACCTCTGATACATACGTACTTACTGACGTCACGAGAAAACTCGTGATAATGAATTCAGTAATTATCAAAAATATGCATTTTGATTGCCCGTACATTCATATGCACTTTCAGACGGGTCGAAAACACAAAACATACGTCTGGGAATGAGTTAAATGGTATTTTTTGGCCTAACTCAAATAAAATTGTTTCCTTTTTTTTAATTTAATGCATTTACTCCTGTACTTTGCATAAGAAGGAAAAACTAAATACTAACTAATTGGTAATTTCATCTTTGTAATGAAGTTCCACAGAAATGATTAGTTATTAAAGAATTTCGCTGCATTTTAATGGTATAAAAGAACACTACTTTCTATAATGGTCATTGATCAGAAACCGAGCAGTAGACTACTGAATAGCTAAGTAGTAGGAACGTAAACAAATTAGATTTATACACAGTAATAAAAACAGTTTTTGGTCTTGAGGAAATATTTTTTTTCAAAATTAATTTATGTAACCATTTGTTTTTGACACGTTTTTGTTTACTTTTTACATTATTGATTGGCTTTGAAAAATTACTTATGGAAATTTATATTTCAAATTTCGATGTCATTTTTGTAATAAATAAGATTTTGTTCTACAATTATCTGCTATTTTTTTTTTTTTTTTTGCTCGTTTGTCATTTTGCTGTAAACTATTCAATTGGTTTTAAGATGCCATTAGATTTTAAATTTTCATATTAATAATGCAGATTAATAATCATATTCACTAAAAGCCTAAACCCATCATCAAGCCTGCAGTTTCAACAAAAATGAATTTAGTGAGTATTTTTCTTTTTATAGGCTTCTTTTATACTTGGGTAGCACACATTCCGGGAGGATATTAGTGATCGGTAATTGTTCCGAAATATATCCTAAAAATTGTACTAAAACGTGTGCCACAAAATGTTTAGCGCAATTGTTCAAAAACCATTCTTTTACACTATCCATGAAATGTCAAAAAAGTGCGCTAAAAAGGATATACATGTTCCGAACAGTGTTTTTAGAAGCGTTTCGAAAACTGACTGGAAAAAGTGTTCTATAAACGGGAACAAGTGTACGTGTCCAAAAAGTATTATGACATGTGTTCACAAAACGGTTCTAATAACTATTACAAAAAGTGTTCTCAAAATGGAGACAAGTGTACGTGTGCAAATAGTGTTCAAAAAGTGATTGATTATTTGCAGTGTGCTCTTAACTTTTTCTTTACTGTGAAAGTGACTGAGAAAAACAAACCTAATGATTTCTATACACAATACCTTCAGGACTATTTTTTACTTTTCCTTCCATGTAATTCGTTCCACTTTCAAACGAGAAAAAAAAAGAACACGGCATTATTTGAAACTGAGTTGAGATTTTAGAGTGTACTTCTTATAAATTTAAATATCTTCCTACAAAAATATTACAAAAGTGTAGTAATGTAAACTTCTAGAATCATCTGCAGATGCAATACAATTAAATTATAGTGAGTGTAAACAAAATCATCCACATTCTTTTCAAAAATAAAGATTTGTTTACATATAATTTAAGATATTTTTATATCCTCAAGGGGCAATCATAAAAGAAATTTCAAAATCTGATAAACTTTTTGACTTCACTCTTCTTTGGTAATGTTTTAATATTTTATATTAATCTAAATATGTAATATTATGATATGCATGGACACATTTGCACATGACCAAAAATAACTTCAAAAAATGAAAAATACTTGCTATATCTTAGAATTTTCAAACTTTATCTCATTATAAACTAGTTAAACATCGTTAATACTAGAATTACGGTGGTCTTCGTGTACTTAGAAATACGGTGGGGATTATTTGACCCCCGTAAGGAAATCTGCATAGTTCCCTTCATAATGTTGTTTATTTTTGTAAACATTAGTTTAAAATAAACAAATTTCGAATAAATGCAGTTTAGAATTACACTTTTTATGAAAATACAGAGGAGCAGTTAGCAAAATCAGCTTGTTCGGAATCGAAATGTATTCTATATGCCTTCCGTAATTCTAATGTAAGTTAATTATATTTAGTGAACATACATTCTTAACTCAAAATCTTTCTTGACCACATTTAAATTCTTACTACTAACATCAAATTCTGTTTCACGGAATTAAACGTATTTATTCCTATCTTTGATGAAAGCATATCCTAATTTCAATTCTGTCTACCTTCGAGCACCCTTTCAAGTGACAATGATATGAGAACTTAATAAAGGTCTAATTAAATTGCATTCCTCTTTGAGCGGTGAAAGTAATTGAACTTCATTGATGAGCTCTCATCATTCAAATTGGTATGCTGACAGTAACAGACCACTTGTATTTGATCTCAGGAGAATGCCGCAGTCTAGGACGATGAACGGTAAACAATTCTTTGACACGCTGCTCATTGGCTGATTATTTTAACGAAAATTTAATTAGTGTTTTTGTTAAACATGTGGATGGTCATAAAAATTAGTTTTTTACTTAAGAAATAAAAGGGATGATTGTTATAATGATTGCATTTTTACAATAATAGACTAAAGAGTTTTCTACCGAATTTATGGAAAGGACAATAGTATATGAGAAACAATAATCGAACTAGTATGATGTTGCTATCACTATTTTTTTTTCTATCATGTGAGTTTTTGGATCTAACGTAAATCGCCAGAGTAATCACTAAAACAAAAATCGCTTCTAGTCGCAAAAGGGAGAACTTTTACTTAACATGGAAATTGGTGATCTTAATTTAGAGAAATGTTGTCCATTTTCATGCGTAAATGGAGAATAGGGAAACAACTATTTGCATAGGGTTACCATAAAACAACAGGGTTCTCAAAATATAATTACACACGCAGAAATCTGACTACTGCAACAATTTATTAGGCATCAAAAAATCTGGTAAAACTATAACCAAAGGATTAAAAGAAATAATCGTTTCAAAAGACTCTTTTTAGTAACAAACCTTTTAAGAATCTGTCAACAAATAAAATTTGAAATCATTGAGATTTTTCCGATCATTTGCTAACGATGAAATCGAGTGAAAGCCTTTCTCGAGCAAACTAAAAGAAAAAATTTAATATGATTTTTTTTATTTTTTTATTTTTATGTTTTTGTATTCATTAAGCTACTATTGTTCGAGCAAACTATGGTAAAAATCACTTCCCCTTGGAGCAATTAATGTCAAAATTTAGTCAACGCATGTTTCCATGTAGGTTCACTATTATTCCAACTTTTATCTAAATCCCAACATAACTTCTTGGTATAACATTCGCAAAGAATAAGCAGACACAAACACAGACCATTCGCAAAGAATAAGCAGACACAAACACAGACAGACACACATATTTCAAAAGTGATCAAAATGGACTTCTTGATCCTGATGATTCTGATTAGTGTCTTCTATAAATTGGATATACAGTGGCGGGGGGACAAAAAAATGCATAACTTGCCAAAAATTCACATTTTAAAGAGTTTCTCGAAAAATAAGAGAACGATTTTTCAGTAAATCTTGTCAAACAAATGTGGCAGCTAAAGGTATGCTTCAACTGACATGTTTCAATTAATAAACAGATTACCCATGTATTTGGGGGACAAGCAACAAATGTTTTAAAGAAAACTGTTTTTTGCTCATATTTAATCATAAAATAGCTGGGAGAAAAATTTCAGCAATTAGTTTATTTACTATCTTCATATATATGATAGCCAATGATCGAGTAACGCTCCTGACGTCATCAACAATGAAACTCGCGCCATGACATGATACTTTGAAAATATAACTTTCTCATGTTTGACATGCTGGGAAAGGCTTTATTGTTACAAGGCAATACTGGATCCGGTCACTTAACTGTTTTACTGGTAAGACTGTGTCATTTCAGGGGAATGAAGAAACGAAAAAGTGGTCAACAATGAACGCTATCTACTGGAGTTTAAGTATACTCCACTGGAGTTAGGGTTAAAATTTCAACTATCAAAATATCACCAAACATGCAATTGCTTCGTTCAAATGTAGAAGCAATTTTCACCCTTCATATCTTGACGGGCGATTTTCTAGTGTATAATAATTTTGTAGATTTTCGCATGTTGTTGGTTAATAACACGCAGAATTTTCCGTCCTGGAGTACCAAACTTTCCAAAAACTTGACAGTATACAAAAGAAACGTTACACTAAAATTTGTAACAAAACTTTTGAAAATTTTATAAAATATGAACACTTAAAGCGTTTAGTTTCTTACTGCGTAAGCATAAAATATAGCAATTTATATCTTTCAAAGTTTCAAATATTAGATTTGGCAATTTATAGAAAAAAAGCCCCGTTATATATCATAGACACTTAAAAAGATTTTGACGACTTAATAAACTGAATTTCAATTATTCTCGGATAGGTGAAGAATACTTCAATCATACTTCTTTTCATAAATTTTCATTACACTTCTGGATCATCTACTTCTGACACATCTCATTAATCTATGAGTAGAGGAGACCGGGGCAGGTTTTCGCGCGATGCACGTGTTCGATTTGACTTGAACTCGTTAACGAGCCGGTAGAGCGAAGCACCAACCAGACTATTTGAAAGGCTGCGCCACTAGACGACAACTACGAGAGTTTCAGTTGGATGGCTGTTCACATCGTTGGGTAACGTCAGTTTCACTTGTTTTCATACAGGTAAGTAAATTTTGATGACCTCATTTAAACTAAAGACATATATGTCTTGAGTTTTTGTCGGTTACAATATTTCGAAAGAGCACATTTAGGAGCTACCAGTGATGTGAGAAGTTGTCCATAAAATTCTTTATTTGACCGTCTGCGTGAAGTTTAATGAAAAACATGGCGACGGGGCACGGTTTCGAACACCAAGCGGGGCATATTTTCGCATCGAAAATATGCTCCGCCCCCTTCGATCGCTACTATTTATCGATATTTATTCTAATATTTACTCTTAAATAAAGCATAAATAGTTAAATACACATGAAAAGGTAAGCTTCTTATTTGACAACTCATATTTTTAAACAAAAAACAGAGAAAAAATAAATCAAAATCTCAATCATTCATGAGAGATACATGTTAAAACAAAATAGTCCTAAGTGTTTATAAAAATAACATTAAACTGATATGTTCACATAATGACTTGATAATTATGACTTGATATTGATCTGTGTGTTGGGTTTTCAGATTTGTCGTGGTACGACACTACAAAAAGAAGTCTGAAAGAGGTAAGTACACCATAGAGACTATGGTAGAAGCTGTCAACAAAGTAAAAGAAGGAAGAAGTATGAAAAGTGTAGCAGTGAAGTAGAAGTGTAGTACCCCAGAAGAAGTGAGACCTCTGGAAAAAGCGGGTCCGAGAAAACAGACCGGCAAAGGAAGAAAGAAGAGAAAGTCGGCCATTTTGACCGACACTCCGGTCAAAGAGCAACTTAGACTAGAGCAGCAACAAGCTAAGCAGAGAAAACAAATGAAAAATGAGAATGAAAAGAAAATAGGGAAAATATAAAAAAGAGTTTATTTGAGAGACAAATTGGAAAACCTAACAAGCCCGAAGAAAATGAAGAATCAAGTGATGAAGAGGAAGAAGACTGTGCTTGCATTTACTGCATAGACTTGTACAGTAAATCTAAGGCTAAAGAGAAATGGGTAAAGTGCACTCGTTGCAAAAGATGGGCCCACGAGTCTTGCATCAAAGAAAATCCTATGTTCTTTGTATGCATTAATTGTGACAGTGACGATGACGTTTAGGGTTTTTAACAGTCTTAACATGTATTAAAATTATTAAGTAGCCAAGTTGATGATGAGTTTTTTTCAATGTATATATTTACTGAAAATCAATAAATAACCTACCTTAAAAATATTTTCTTTGATTCCCTAAATAATATTGATATAAGTGCATGGAAAAACTTACCCCTGTCTATTAATATGCGAAAACTTGCCCCGGTCACGGGACACATTTTCGCACGAGACATAACGACTCTTAAAACTATTTTTCTGTAAAACAAAGCTTAATTAATTGATGTAAGCAATTCCACGTTGTAGCCAAGGTTTCTTTGAATGGTGTAGTACGGTTTTTTCAAACTTAGGTAAATAAATATAAAAAAAAAAGTTTAAAAAAAGCGCGAAAACCTGCCCCCCCCCCCTACTTTTTTCGTGGATAAATTTGCAAGTCTTCACTGTTTGCACTATTTTCCAATTAATACAACAATGAATAGTTGCTTTGTCGCTCTTTTTATTAAGCGCATTTTGCATTTTTAACATACGTTTATTTGTTTTTGAATTTCAAACATTATTTTATGCATTTTGAATTTCACACTAAAACCAAGCAGCAAAAACTACTGTTTTTGACAGTGATACCTGCCGCTGCTAAGTTAATCAATAACAGCCTGCAAACGACATGTAGTAGCCTCGACATACATCTTTTAGCTATACCAAGGCAATTTTCTGTCTCAAGGCGGAAGAAAAATTGCTTTATCACTGTTCTTTGATAGTTGCACACGCGTGCTATTCACTCATATATCAACAGAAAGTGTGTCATAAATAATAAAAAACGTGTTATACATTCTCAAACTTTTGACAAGTTTTCATATTTTATACTTCTGGACAATGTTTTCTCAGAATTACTGCAGCACAGATTCAAAAGTCGAGTAAATTTAACAAAAACTTTTTCAGTATTTTTATCTTCGAACTTAACTAAGTATGGTGTATAATGTCATCATGTTACATCGCCTATAACAACAACCCTACACATTACATATTTGTTCATTATAAAACATAAAGGTTTTCTGAATGCATATATGTGTGACTGTTAGTGTCTCGTGTAGTGTAGTTCAATCGATTTTTGTAGGATTCTATACAAATTCTGTTTAAAACACTTATTTTGAAAAAAAAAAAACTGAAGTCGCATTTGTTTCACTGCCAGATCGAGTTAAAATCAGCCTAGTACATATGAGAAAGATGAGTTCATTTTTCATGGTTAAGCATGCATTAATTGCCAATGCTCGTGCTTGATTTAACTTCAATTTATTCTTGTCTTATATAGTATTCTTTCTTAAATAGAAAATTATTTTCATTTAAGTTAATTTCCTGCATCAAAGGTTCACTTTGCTTTTCGTTTTGAGTATATCCGATATACTGTTTTGTTTATTACTAACTGAATGCTTTATCTTTAATTTTTAATATTACAAATCATTGTGATACTCTTACTCATTTCACTTACACATTTTCATTTAATAAGCAAATCGAGCGTTTGTGATTGTCAAAATTCTTGAAGTTATCTTAATAACATTTTTTTTTCGATCCTACGTTGTTATGGCTTCATTTTCTCTGTTATGTTTTTGAAAATATTATAGAACAGCGATTTGTAATGATAAACTAAATATTTCTGTGGAGTACCAAAATTTATCTTACTGCATATATAATTTAGGAACATGAATATGTTCATCATTTGCAATATGTGGTGCAAATGAATGAATAAAAATTATTAAATCGTTAATTTTATTAATTTCAAATTCATTTTTCCTCTTAAATATCCCTTTGTTTTCTTTTTAAAAGTTATTATTTGCCTTATTTTTTAAGCACTTATCTTACATTCAAAACAAAGAAATATCAATTAAGTGGAATTTCAACATGAATTTTTGTTTCGAAAATTGCAAAAAACTTAATTTATTCCAACAAAGCCCGAATAAATAAGTTATTCAAATTCATATTATTTTTCAACTAAAGCTTTTTTTATGAGAAAATAATTCCTTAATACGCAATTTTCGTCAGGAAAAGATCTTTGAAATAAAGTTTTTTTTTTCTTAAATTCTTAATTAAAAACATTTCATTTAATGGGTTCCGTAAACGCATCAAAAGCAAAAACGTAGAGAATTTAATTTATTTTATCTAAAGATTTCAAATGATTTTCTTTTAGGAATTCCGAATTTAATGAACAGGTTTTAAATGCAAAAAAAGTGTATTCGTTACACAAAAGTAACGAGAAAACTATGCCTTGTAATCGGAACCGACGCTAGTTGTGAAAACTTTGCCAATTATAGAAAGAAATAAAATTTTTAAAAAAATTGATTATTCTCCTGTAATACGTAATTATAAGTGTAAAATGAGAACAAAACACACAAACAAAAAATAACCATTCATTCTGAGATTTGAGCGGAAATGCCTGAAAAAAAAAACATGCTTCGTGAAATGTATACGAAAAAAAAAATCATCAAATAGAGCTGTTGCATTGTTTTCTGCATCATTTTTGTTGATTTCAAGAGGAAAAATTTAAAAGATGTGTGTCGTGATGATGATGATGACTCATTCCTCCGGTCTAGTCGCAGGCTAGACCAGGTCCATGATCCAAAGTGTCCCCAAAAATCATAAACCACAAGAGGATTGGTGTAAATGGCCTCTCTGTCCAGTCCCGCACAATTCAAAAGATAGTCTGGAGATGATTGGCGCAATGTTCATTTGGTACAGGTCTCAAAAACTTTCTCACCTAAATGAAAAGAAAGACACCCGATGTGCCAACTTGCAAGCCTACTGATTATTGTTTAAACAACTCAATCCACCTTGATGGAAAGGGCACCACCTGGGGACTGCCTATTGTACCAGGAGTGAGTCGGAAGAGTCTTCCAAAGTTCATGGTTTAAAGTTTAATATTATTTTTCAGTCTTTCCACTACTTTTGTTTACTGATATTCTATTAGTTCGTGCTTTTAAAACTAAATTTTACATCAAGAGATTGATTTTGGTTCTGTATCATGAAAAAAGAAATGGACGTAAATTTAATAGTATAAGTAGGTGGAAAATAAGTTGAATTGAATATTCTTTAATTGAAACTATTTATTATTTTCAGCCAATACCGAAAATACCGGTATTTTACCTCAGCAAATACCAGTATTACGAAATGTCAAAATTGCTCGAAATACCGGTATTCGGTATTCCGGTATACCGGTATTGCAATCTCTAATTTCAGCGTTCTTCAAAATAGTATCACTTGTTCTTCTATATACTGATTTTTTAATTCTTGGTGTATGATCATGAAGCCTTATGTTGTTTGCAAGATCTCATTTTATGTTTGCATTGAACAATGTCAAGTGTCAAATTAAAGGTGATTTTAGGGATCATTCCCAGTTTCGCCATTTCAAATTTTCTCCCCCCTTTAATGTATCAAAAGGTATAATAAAAACTGGAAAACAGAGGATGGAGAAGGTAATTTTAGCGAAACTGGGGAGACACCGATTATTAAAATTCAGTTATTGTTAAACGTAGTCATTGTTGCACAATACTTGGATTCAACGTCACAATCTTTCATTGATTTAATTGGCTGCTGGTACACCATCATCAGTCTTTTATAGTACCGTCAGACACTTTACCTCATTTAAAATCAACTGTTAAGTACAACAAAAAGTTCCGTCTAGAACTAGACGAGCCTACTTTCCCGTATACCCATACTACTTTCTAGTACCTGATCAATATTCTCAAAAATAGCTAAAATCGCAAATTTTTTCAAACATATTTTTTTAAATATTTTAAGCTGATTTCTAGGAATAAAATATTCCTTACTTTTCTTCAAAAAAACGAACAAATAAAATAGCAGCACCTTTTAAACAAAGCAGCTAATACACTTCTTTCCATTAAAAAAATTTTTTAACAGCTTTCAAAACGAAAAAAGAATAATAATAAGTTCATTAAAATAAATACATCATAAAAAAAAATCGTTTCTTTTTCCCCTGTTGCCAAAAATAATTTTTTAAACGAATTAATGCACTTACCAAAATAAAAAAAAACAATAAAATGTCAACTTAAAGAAATAATTTTCATCGTCAAAAAAAAAAAAAGAAAAAAGAAAAAAAATCGTCTGCGCATATTTTTCGAGTTTATTCACCGAAAACTAAATACCTAAATTAAAACTTTAGCGTGAAAATAAAAACAAATCATATCAACAATAATTATTTCACAGTTAAAACCACAGCAGCGGAGTCGGAATCAATCTCATTTTGGGATAAAAGAGTCGGAGTCGAATATCCAAGAATCGGAGTCAGTCATTTGTCCTCCGTGTATAAATATTTGCCAAAGCTACGAAGTCAGAGTCGAAGTCGGGGAGTCGGAGTCCGATTAATTGTCGGGAACAGGAGTCAGAGTCGGTGTCAGGTGCCCCTAATTTCTCGGAGTCGGAGTCGGGAGTAGGTCGTCAAGAGCTATTTCCAACAAAGTTTGTTTGAAGTAAATCCGCCTTTAAGTTCGGAATCTATATTGACTTTCAGTTTCCCCTTAGGCGCTAATGTTAAGAGATTTGAACTGTTCAAAATTGAACGAAAACTTGTTCAAATCACAAAGATATTTTCGATACATGTTTTTTATCAAAAGTTTTTCATTACAAAGTTTGTTTGTAGCCACTTCGCTTCTAAGTTCAAGATTTATTTTTGATTTGAATTTCCCCGTAGGCGCTAATGTTAAGTTTTTTTGAAGTGTTCAAAATTGAACGAAAAATTGTTCAAATCAAAAAATGAATTATGGGAATGAGATGTCCTCGCCGAGATCTTTCTAACAAAAAAAAAAAATTGTTCGAATCGGACTATTCATTCAAAAGTTATAAGGGGGGGACAGACAGACAGACCGACAGACAGACCGACAGACAGACAGACCGACAGACATTTTTCCCCATCTCAATACCCTACTTTCCAATTTTTAATTTTTCAATATTTATCTAACTATTTTATTTATTTTTGACTTTTTTTTTTGTTTTTCGGGATATTTTTAAGATGTATTAAGCCTTCTTTCATGCTTTTTTCTTCTTTCTCTGATTTTTACTGGGAAAGTAGGCTAAAAAGAAATCAATAATACTGTTGCACGGAATGAAAAATTTCAATTTGAGCCTTTTTTAAGAAAAAATTTCATGATAACCGTTACACGTTGGTCCTCAGATTTCAGGAAACTAGTAAAGTGGTGCAGTTACTATCCAACCATGGATGGTATGGAATCAGCAAGCGTCCAATTAGGACGAATCTATTTGAATTAGAGGGAAATGTAAAAGTTTGATGCGCGTGTTTCGCTCATTTGAATGTGACTCTGCTTAATTTAGAGGCTAACATACATCTGCAAAAGCTGACATCCCTAAAAACTAAAAAATGCGCTCATTTCCGCCTGTAAGCAGGATGCTTGCCTTTACATACTAACCGTGGTTAGAGAGTAGATTGGTTTAATTTAAAAAAAAATAGTTTCAAAATATGATTTTTTATGGCAGTTTTAAAGTATTTCCATATTAAAAAGATTTCGACACTTTGTTTAACACACAGACAATATGATTAAAGTTAAAAACCAACGTAAATGAAGCACAAATTCTAAAGAAAATGCAGCATATAGCTATTTCAAGGCCTCCTCATCAGTGCAAAAGCTCACCAACACAACCAAATGTAGCGAAAGAACACAGTTCTCTGAAATAGCTATATGCTGTATTTTCTCCAGAATTTTTGCTTTATTTACGTTGGGGTTTTACACTTTAATCATATTGTAGCACAAAGCTTATATGATAATTTTTCATTTTACGTAAACAAAAAACTAAATTTTTTGTCACGAGATTTTTTACGGTGTAGTGACTTAATAAAATAAAATAATCACAAAAATTAAGAATTAAAAAAAACCCACAAAAGAAAGAACTAAAACACTTTGCTCTTAATCAGAAATACAATTATTCGAAATACCTCAGCCATTTCCAAAAAATCAAAACTATTGGAGCTCTCGGATCATTTGGCAGACGTGTACTTCATATCTAATACTGAAAATTACCAATTACATTCATTCCTCGTTCAAATAATTATACGTTTTAGGGAGTGCTTCATGCTGATTCATTCTAGATAACAGTCTAATATGATACGATTACGATCTGATCCACTTACACACGCGTTTTCGCGTGACCGATAAAGTACCCACTTTCTGCATCGATAGATAAAGAACCGCAAAGAACGTGTGCGTAAAATTCATTAAGTTCGGTAAAGTATTAGCTGCCATACAGCTTCATTTTACTTTATCAATGCTCTAGAGAGTATTTGAAAAGCATCACTACTCAATTTTTCATTAAAGGATTCTTATTAGTTCCCGACCGTAAGTGCAGTAAACTCACGATTACCGGCGGTCAGATTACACGCGGTTCGAATTATCAGTGGGTCTCTTCACATTTTTTTACTTCCTTTTACGAAGTAAAGGAAGTATTGTACTCACGAAAAAATTTTGCCCCATAAATAGGCTTTGATTTCCTTTTTCTTGTCCCCGAATAATGTTAAGTTTTTTTTTTCAACCTGACCACACTTGGCTTGCGTTCGACGAGCTCAACCGGGCGCTACCGGTTAACCGATCACGTGACAAATACTGATCACGTGTTTCAATCAACCAGTCCTATTCCTATTCCTATTCAGAGTTACAACTGACTACAACTGTATTTATGTCGAGGACTGTATACTAAGTGCCTTGCTTCCATTATTTTATATACCGATAGATGGCAGCCCCATCACCGGATCGAACAGTTAATGAGAATTTAGAACTAGTCCAGGAGCTAATAGCTACCTGCTGCTAGCACCCCCAGAGGTATCGTTTCACTTGGAGGACATTGAGACCACGAGCATATTTAACGTCACCCAGTCCCCTTTAATGACGACGGTGGGTCTTCGACCATCGAGGTTCGAACCCAGGACCCTCCGGCCCCGAATCCGACACTCTACCGATCGGGCTACCACGGCCCAATCAACCAATCAACAGCTTAAAATGGTAACCGATGAGGTAACCGACAGATGATAAAACGCTGCGGTTAGTTACCGGTTGCTCACCGGTCGACCGGTCAGGTTCGTCGAACGCAAGGATGGATATATGTCTAAAAACGTAGAGACACCAGAAATATCCATTTTGACGATCCTGGAATTGATTACAACGAGTTTTCTCGTGACGTCTGTATGAGCGCATGTACGTATGTGCGTATGTATCTCGCATAACTCAAAAACGGTATGTCCTAGAAAGTTGAAATTTTTGCGTGGACTTCTAGTGGGGTCTATTTGTGCACCACCCTTTTTGGTTGCATTCGGATGTTCCTCAGGGGGTCTTTTATACTATTTGGGGGCAAATCATTGTTAATATCACTGCAAACTCAAGTGGTGCTCTAATTTGGCAAAAACTTGGCGTCATATCACCAAGCTTTTGGTCAAAAAAAATTTTCATTAACTTGGCGACAAAAAATGTAGTGTTTTTTTTTTCTTTCTTTTTTTTTTAAATTTAATTTCATTTTGGCCTCTATTGCCGATATTTAGAGAGTTAACCATTGAATCACATTAAAATGTCCAATATTGGAAAAATTAATCTAACGAAATGTTTTTTTTTTTTTTTTGCTTCAGTTTGCAACAAACTTTGGGCACAAGTATGTGAAGTGTTTATTTGCTTACTCCAAGGCACTACTATTATCATTAAATTTCCGTAAAAGGAAGTCATGTGATGCACACATCAGCTCGTTTCAACTGTAATTAAATGTTTTGAAACTTATGATCGTGTTTTTGTTTGTTTTTACCTTTTACTTTTTTTTTTTTTTACGTTCAATGTTAGTAGATGCAATGCAGCACTGTTTTTAGCTAAAATTTGAATGTATGGGTTAGTGTTATTAATAGTTTTAGCTATGGTATACAGTAGTATTGTTTTTACCTTTTATTCGGATTATCCCCAATTTTCACTTATCCGTGGTTTTCGTGCCACCTAAGTCCACGGATAATTGGGAGTTTACTGTATTTAAAATTAGGAAATTTAAATTTAAACAAACGAGTAAAAGACATTATAGTATTGCATTAGTTTCTGTCATTTTGAACTTGTTGAGCAATCACGAAGTATTTATTAACCTCTTTTTACGGAAGTTGATGTTGCTCTGATTTTATAGATAATCATAACGACGAAAATATGTCTAGCTAGTTGCTTTTTCGTAATTATTAAGATGACTAATTTTCGTCGGTTAGGTTACAAATCATTCGCTTGATCGTTCATTTTCCAAGGCTTAACTCGGGAAGAGCCTACATTAAAAGGGATAGCTAGGGGGGGAGGGGGCGAGCAGAATCACTTTTATCACTTTTTTCCCGAAAAAGCACCTATAAAAAAAACTTAAACAGCTGTACTTCATATAAGTACAATATTTTCAGATTACTTGTTCCTATAATTTAAGATTTATAAGAAATAACAATATCATAACGGTGTACTTTGTAAATATAATCTTTATGTTATTGTATAATTACCAATTGGCCATGATGGCCATAGCTTTGTTACCGGATCCAAATTACTGTTTTAATTTTTAAGGACGTGCGTCATATCATCTAATCTAGAAAATCACGAGTAATAATATGACGGGTGCAAAATTCTTGACCATTTGAATTCCATTCCACTTGTAGAAACAAAGACAACGAGTGTAGAGTCCTATTGCAATTCGTGATTGCAAAAAACACGTTTTGATTTTAAGACGTCAAAATGCAAATAAATTATCTTGAACTATTGTGTGTTACTTCGCTATCCCGTGAATATCAAATTGTTAACTTTAGTTCACCACACAGCCCGGCTGGTGGTGTGATGGTTAGGTGCTGGCTTTCTACGCATGTGGACCCAGGTTCTGACCTGGGGTGGAAGGTCGGTGTATTTTCGAGATGCAGAAAATCTTTAGCCCCATGTCGTATGATTATGCGGCATGTAAAATATACCTTGGATATCCGTTTAGATTAGAATATCCCTCGGCTAAATTAAATTCCTAGTGCAATTTCGCTTCAAAAGAGAGCCCAGGTGCATCCATCTGGTGGAAACTGGGCGTTCAAATTATTCGTGCCATTAATATCCTGCGCCTTAATAGTGGCACATGAAAGACTGAATGCCATATCGGGGTATCGCGCTAGGTCTGCTTAAAGCTTAATATAGTGTTTGAACGCAGCCCCCATTAGAATAAAAAAAGTTCAACTCAAAATATCTTAACTCAAGATTTCCTTAAAAAGCAAAATGGTAATGTAACAATCTTCATTAAAATATAGCGAAAGGTTCTTTAAGAAACTTCCTTTGAGAGAAGCATTTTTTACATCGTTAAAAAGTATCGTAATGCATAATAAATAAGTTTTGAAACAATAAAAATAATACTGTTATTAATCACAAAAATACATTTTGATAAAATACGAGTGCAACTTCAACAATGCATCTCAACACAACAAGTTAAAAATAATCTTTAGTTTACAAATGGACCATAGTTTTAAAAGACAATATTTTGTATCATCAGATGACGGAAAAACATTATTTGATGTGTCTCAAAATGTTTCAGTCTCTTAATAATTGAGTTACATTAATTGACACAAAATATCTATTAGAATATACATACATTAAAGATGATGTAGATTAGATTTCGCTCTTCTTTTCGTAAAATTCGTTGCAGCAAGTATAAGTTAGTACTTGAACGACATACTTTCAACAACTATCGTATTTTTATAAACTATGTGTCACAATTAATTCATTTTACATCAAAGTATTTCGGTAAGAATAATAATATTTGATTTGTAAAAAATAAAAAAACAACAATATTCATAATAGCAAACTTAAAAACAACGATACATATCACTAATAATAGTTATATGTTTTCATATTTGAACAAACATGACCGATACTTGCATTTTATCAAGTGTTTTTCAAAATATTCCCATAATGTACTTTTATTTTCTCTTAAAAAGATGTGCTCACATTAGAGATGAGCCAAAAAACTGGTAATATTTTAACAATATTTTTAAAACAAATTTGTTTTGAGCAATATACCAAAATATCAGTTATAAGAAATTTCTTTTGACTGATATTAGTCATCTTTCGTTGAATTCAACGATTTATTCTTTAATGCTACGTTAAAATAAAGTAGCACAAGTTTATAACGCAGTCAATACTTTTTTGGTTACCCTCCCACATATTATTTTTAAAAATGCATTTAATAAAGAAAGATTAAATTACGGTTAAAATTTCTGAACATTATTTATTGACAGAATTAAATGCATCATTTTTTTTCTTTTTGTTTTAACCTGAAGTTATTGGAACTGCCATGCTAGTGTAAAAAGTGCTCGGAGTCAGACGTATTTTGCAGTAAAGGAACCGGAGTCGGTCATTTAACCTTTAAGAACACGGTTTGAAGTAACATAAGATCACGGGTGGCGTACTTGGTACGCCAGAATTTTTTTTAAAGTTTAACTATAATTTTTTAAAGATTTTCCTATTTAATGCAGTGTCTAGTAATAATATAGTAGGATCAAAGATGTAATTGAATGAACAGACGAACACAATTGAAATGAATTCAATCACAATATAGTAAAATATGATGATAACGTTATATTTGCAAATTTCACGATTATAAAATATAAAAAGAAATTTAAAAATATATATACATATACATGATATTTTAGTCATTGAGACAACTTGTTGGCATTTCTTGAACAATTATTGCAGCTCTCTCATTTGTATTTTGTTATTTTCATATGCTTTTCGCATACAAAATAAACCAAAAATAATGCATTCACGTGTGGTTCCTATGAAAAACGAGCTATAATGTGTGCATCACATGACTTTCTTTTACCCTAATTTAATGATAATAGTGCCTTGGACTTGAACTAAGCGAATAAACACTTCAAATATTGTCACCCCAAGTTTGTCGCGAACCGAAGCAAGAAAAAAAAAAGTTTTATACAAATTAATTTCCCCATTATTAGGAACTTTAACAAGGTTCAATGGTTAACTCTCTTAATATTGCCAAAAGTGGCCAAATTGAAATCAGATTTAAAAAAAAAAAAAAAACACTCCAAATTTGTCGTCAAATTGGCGACTAAAAGCTTGGTGATGTATCGCCAAGTGTTTGCCTAATTATAGCACCACATGAGTTTGCATTGAAATTAACAATGATCCCCCCCCCCAAAAAAAGGTGTAAAATACCCCCTTTGGAACATCCGAATGCAACCAGATAGAGAGGTACACAACTAGACCGCACTAAGAGTCTACATACGAAATTTCAACTTTCTAGGACATACCGTTCTTGAGTTATGCTAGATATATACGCATATACGCACATACATATGGACGTCACGAAAAATCTCGTTGTAGTTAACTCGGGCATCGTCAAAATGGATATTTCAGGTGTCTATACGTTCTTAGTCACATATCCACGTGTAATCGGGTTAAAAAAAAAAAAAAAATAATAATAATAATATTCACTTGGGGTGGGGGTGAGCAAAATAGAAATTAAGGCTGATTTTTGAAAGACATTTTTTTACGAATACAATACTTCCTTTACTATGTATTAGGAAGTAATAGTCAAAGAAAACAAGACAAAAGAGCAACTTTCTACTTTAAACCCGAGTACGTCATTTAAAGGACCTTGGTAAATAATGTCCAGGGGCGTTACTCTGGATGTCTCTAGAATGATGCTGGTATGGATAAAAACAACTTTTTCTCCCGCGTGACGTCACTTTCTATGAGCTGCCAATAAACGCTACTCTCTGTATGACTTCTAAGTTTAGGTATCTAGAATCGTGGCGAGAAGTCAACGCCAGGGACAGAAAACGTGAGTTATCTTCGTTGGCATTCAGAAGCAGTTTTTCAAACTAGCTCCGCATCAAAATCTCGGAAATTGTTATGTTGGCCATATTACAAGAGGATGATGCTGTATCTTCAAGAGTTCCTCGCGCGAATTTTACTGTTCATTGAAGTGAATGTTTCTCTAAATTGAGTGTCATAAACAAATTCAGCCCTTTCACTCATGTAATATCTAAAAATGCTGTTTCTGATTGGATTTCTTCGAGGCTTAGATGAAAAGAAATGTGTCTGACTGATGAATTAATGCATTTCAGCCTTTTGTTATGGGAGAACTGAAACCCGCTTTTAAGCTTAGTGAATGACAATAATTTTTCATTGCGTTTAAGGGGCTTTTTTTCCTTATCTTTCCTATGGAAATTACGGGATCATTTCAATAGCTTTGGGAAATTTGTGATCTTTATAAGTGTCAAATATTTCGCGCTTATTTCTTCCTTAACACACATGTACTTTGTTAAATGCAATGCTGCTTTAGTGCACATTTAAGTTATAGTGCTTCTACTTTTTGTAAAAATGTGTTTGCTTTTTTGTAAACTACATAAGAAATAAGGAAACTAAAAACCATATTTAGTAAGTCTAAAAGAAGAATAATTAAAAATTTTCTCTTAACAAATTACAAGTGAGTTTTAAAGAGTTATTAATTAATTTTTGATAGTTTGATTGGTAGGTGTAAGTTATTTATTCATTTGACTTTATATGCTAATGCTGACATATATGTTCTTCTGAACTACTTGATTAACAAATCTGATAAAAACTAGTGTGTTGTGGCCTTTGCGACAGAATCTTCTATATATCTCTCTTATGAATTCTGATCCTTCCCTATGCTTGACGAGAAAGCAATATTCCCAGCAAAAAAAATACGCACCCAAAAACGTGACGACCGTCTGATTTTCCTAATTATCGCAAAAGCAAAGCAAAGAGCGAAACTTGAAAAATATTTCAAAAGCCTAGCTTGAATTAATTAGATATTTTATTTGTTAGCAAACATAAGATGGTTAAACAGTTAAAAATTTTAAATCATGGAGATAATATTTCCGTTTTCCCAACATTTAAAATCACGTAAAATACGCAGACGACAGTCTATGACGATTTACCTTTTTACTTTCTTCTATATCTAATATATAGAAGAAAGTATTGGTTTCGTGCAAATTTTCGAATTTCGAATTTTGACGGATTCGAACGTTTTGAGGTGTGCTGAGTCCATTTCGACCATTTTTGGAAAATGTCTCTGTGTGTGTGTGTGTGTGTGTGTGTGTGTGTGTGTGTGTGTGTGTGTGTGTGTGTGTGTGTGTATGTATGTGTGTCACGTCTGTGTGTGACCAGTTTTTTGTGGCCGCTCTACAACAAAAACTACCGCATGAAATCGAACGAAATTTAGTACACATATGTGCCCCTATGTGAACTTGTGCCCATTAGTTTTTGGCGTGAATTCCTCCAAGGGGGGGGGGTGGAGCAATGGAACGTTTTTCGCGTTACGCGTGCTTGCTATTCCTCAGGAAGTAACTGGCGGAATCAAACAAAATTTGGTCCATATGTTGGTATTAACAGGAACAGGTGCTGATTCAATTTTGGTGTCAATAACTCAAACGGGGGTTGAGCTATAGAACGTTTTTTGTCGTCAATTGTGACTGCTGTATCTCAAGAAATAATGAACGGAATGAAAGAAAAATTTATCGGCAAGTAGCCCTTAGTGGATATAAGAACTGATTTTATTTTTGTGTCAACAGCTAAAAAGGGGGTAGCGCAATCACCCGTTCTTTTTTTCCATTTTGAGTGCCCTATCTCAAGAAGTAATGCTAAGTTCTGGTTGAAATTTGGAATATATGTGAATCCATATGTAAACAGGCTTTGGTTCAATTTTGACGCCGATCGCTCCAAGAGGTGTTGATTTTTTTTTTTTTTTTTTTTGCGAAATAAAATAGTTTTATTAATGCAACAATAAGAAAGATAAATCGTAATAGATTGTCGTCTGCGTATTTCTCGTGATTTTAATTGTATGGAAATGATCGGAAATATTATCTTAATGATTTAAAATTTTTAACTGTTGTCATCTTATGTTTGTTAATAAATAAAATATTTGTAATTAATTCATGTAAGGCTTTTAAAGTAACTTTCAATTTTCGCTCTTTGTTTTGTTTTTACAATAATTCAGACATTGGGATGGTCGTGAAGTTTTTGCATGTGTAATTTTGTTTTTGTTAGGAATATTGCTTCCTCGTCAAGCATGGGGAGGGATCAGAAAAAGGAAAAATATAGAAGAAAGTTTCGTGATGGCCACAACATACTAGTTTATTGTTGCATTAATAAAGGCATTTTTATTCGCACAAAATGCATTTTTAAAACTACACAGATTTGCAAATTTTCCTCGTACTCCTCATGGAATGAATATTATACTTTAGGTTAGGTTCATATTGTTAATACTTGGACCTAATAGTGACTTCCTCCTGATCCAAAAAAATGGAACCTCATTTTCTAGGGCAGGGCAAGTTGTATAAAAGCGTTCACAGTTTTTATTTGTGGAAATACTTTTTTTGAGCAATCACGATTGCTTATTGTACTCACTTGACTGCTTTGAATTCCTATGATTATATTTTCCCCTCCTCCCTCTGCACCACCAAGGTCTACCTTCCCTCACGATGCTGATCCTTTAGCGAAAACCGCCTCCAGGTTGCGTCCATATCCAACATACACACGCATACCTACACACACTTGCACACACACATACACAGACACACAATCATGGCTGCAACCAGACAAAAACACACACATACCCATGCCTGCACACAGACAAAAACACAAACGGATATATACACATACCTATACACTAATGCCTCGACACAAATATACACGCCTACATACACACACACACACTCGTGATTGCAAAAAATATAATTTGTATTCAAAAAGCCATAATTCAAATTACTTTATCTTTCACTAGCTTTTACGCGCGGCTTCGCTCACGTTGATGTAGTTTTATTCAATCGATTCAAGTTAACGGTCAACACAGGCAGGGGTCAAATAGTTACCAAAAAAATGGTTTATCTCCAGTTTCGCTGATATTTCAAATTGCCTGCCCCTTTAAATGTATCAAAAGGTGTGATTAAAACTGAAAATCAGGGGGAAGGGGGATAAATGAAATGTCAGCGAAACTGGGAAGACACCCAAAAAATCACACAAAATAAATCACGAAAACGTTCAGGAGTTCTAAAGAAGTTAGTTTGGGTAAAATTCCCAAAAAAATCCAGTTCGAGTGAGTTCAACTATTCTTAAATAAAGTGAAACAGTTCCCTTATAATTCCGATCTCCGTCAAATAATATCCAGCAAAAATACCCGGCGTTGCCTGGGTCAGTAATAATTATTAGAAAAATTCGTTACTTGCTTTTGTTTTGTGTTTTAAGTGAAAGAATTTAAAACACATCTTTTTGACGTGATTAAAAATCGAGTTTCTTCCTTACCCATAAAACTAAAATAGCAATAAGTATAAAGAACAAAGTAGTATTGATTTAGAAACGAAAGCACTATATTTAAGCATATACAAATTTAAAAAACATGAAATTAATCTTCTCATGTTTAAAAAGATTAATCTGTTAATACTTTTTTTTTAACATTCAGTCTAAAACCTTCTCTGTATGGCTAATGAAGTACGAAGTAATTAAAAAAAAAGTAGCTGCGCTCGTAATCCCCTTATACTTGCTTTAGTTATTTCGGGAAATTTCAATCATTGTGGCTCTTGGTGCGATTTTACCGAATTTGCAAAAGTCGTTTCGGGGTACCTTCGATGATGCTCCCCCATTCTTTCCTTACTTTGTAAAACGATATGATATTAATTTTCGTTACAGAGATATCGTCGCCAGATGCTGAGATATTTTCGGTCACCATAAAATGGCGCTAAACAGTTTCATTCCAAATGTTACCAAAATAAGTAATAAAATTTGGTGATTGTTTGAAAGTGTGCAAAAAGGAAAATTAATGAAAGTCTTTGTGCTGTTTATGGATTTGCCTAATTTAGTTGCTGGATTATTTAACACAGTAAAAAAAGTATTTTGAAAATTCTTTGATTGGCGATATTTTGTTTACATGGTGAAAGCTGAGAAACATTATGACGTAGTCTTCGGCTTCAAAAACAGCAACGTTGAAAAAACTGCCAAATGCATCAGCTACGGAAATCTTTGCAAAAATTTTGGCGATCTGCTGGTTGTTTGGATAATGAGTAAATGTTCAATCATGTATTATTTGCCAATCTTGTGCAAAAATCTTACTTCAAGATTTGACTTGAGAAAAGCCTTGAACAATCACGAAAAGCAAAGAAAGTCAACAATACAACAATTGTCGCTATCGACAGGGAGTTGAGATGATACACTAAATACTGTATTGAATTGAGGAAAGCCTTCGAACATGGATCTAAAAAGCTCATAACTCGTTTTTTATTCTACTTAGAAATTTCGAACAGGTGCCATCTTCAGCAGAAAAATCAGAACTTTCGATGGACATATAATGTAAATATGTGCAAGTATTTTTTCATCCCAATATTAGAGATTTATACAAAAATTATGTTTTATTGCCCCCTCCTAAGGGGATTTTGCCCCCCATAACGGGACGAAAACTACCCTATGTGTTATTCTGATGCATAAGCTATATTATTGTAAAGTTTCATCAAAATCCGTTCAGTAGTTTTTGCGTGAAAGAGTAACAAACATCCATACATCCATACATCCATACAGACAAACTTTCGCATATATAATATTAGTAAGATGTATAGCTTCTTACCGGAGATATCGTCCCAAAATAGGATCAATAATCACTACAAATCCTGATTCTAATAATGTCCCATTAGAGTGAGAACATGAAACCTTTAAAATCCCCATCAGAAGGAAATCAACTGTTTCTAAATAACGTAAACGGTCCTGATTACAATACCAAAAAGTTCAGAGTGAAAATACCACTAAAATCAGAGTAAGGACAACATTTTTTTTTAAAGTTCCCATTTAAATGAGGACAATAGTACAAAAAAACCCATTTCGCAAAGAGAAAAATTCCCAAAAGTCTCTATTAGAGTGTTCTCTATCAGTGTTTTCAAATAACATTTCCCTCTGATAATCTCAGTCATGATTATTTCCAAAAATCTTCATCAGTACAGGTCCGATAGGATAAAAAACAAAAACAAAATAAAAGAAAGAAAGAAAGAAAGAACAATATTCTCCATTGTCGCCATTAAAATTGGGACATTAGTTCCACAAAATCCTAATTAGCATCATTAAGCCTTAAAAATACACACACACAAAAAAAAAGTTTCATAAAAATTTTAAATAGTTCGCCAATGCACTAACGTAGTCGTCTGGTAAGACTGGAGATAAAAAATGAATTTGGTGGATTAATTTACATTTTAATAGTAGTTTTAATGTTATTTAAGAATGTTGTTCCACTAATTTGGCGGATTAATTTTAACCTCAATACCTCATAGTACATAATGGTCTTTTTACCAAAATTAATTTGGCGGAATTTTTACATTTTAATGCAACTTTTGTAATGGCTGTAGCGATAAAATTTTTGAACACTCGTCCCGAACACGTTATCATAACTCTTCCTATCAAATAAGTTTTTAAAATATATTTTGTTTAGTTTCATTTTATATTTTATTAAAATGTAAAATAATAAATCCAAATACATTATTAATCGCCAAAGGACCACAGTACCATACATTCGGCCGAGACTTGCCAAGTTTATGAAACTGCTTAAAATGTTTGGTTAATCTATATTCATGAGATATGATTTTTAATTCCGAACAAAAGATGCTATAAAGGAAATGTTTGCATGTATTTGGCCGTTCCGGGCGAAAAATAAATCTTTGTTCGACGGTAACTGGGGGTAGGGGGGCAGACTCTATTTCATAACTTTATTTAGTTATCAGATAATTCTACGTAGTAAAAATACCCCGCGTTGCCTTGGTCTGTAAAAATTATGAGAAACAATCGCTACTTTTATTCGTTCTCTGCTGTAACTGAAATAACTCAAAACACACCGCTTTGACGTGTTTAAAAATAGAGCTTCTTCTTAACCTATAAAGTAAAATGGCAATAAATATGAAGAACAAAATAGTACTCTTTTAGAAACGAAAAAACGATACTTAAGCATATACAAATTTCAGCAATTTTCAAAATATGAAATTAAACTTCATTTGTTTAAAAAGATTTATCTTTTTTTTTTTCGAACATAGTCTAAAACCTTTTCTATATTGCTATTGAAGTACAAACTTTTAAAAAACTTAGCCGCCCGTAATCCCTTACTGCGATTTAAAATGTTATTAAATTTGCATCAATCGTATTGGGATACCTTAAATGAGGCGCCCCCTCCCTACTTTGTAAAACTGTGTGTTACTCATTTTCATCGAAGAGATAATGTCGCCAAATACTGAGTGATTATAAAATGTTGCTACCCGAAATGTTTTCAATCAATAGTAAAAATTTGGCAATTGTTTGAAATTTTGCGCAAAGACAAATTAATGGAAGTTTTTGTGCTGTTTATGGATTTGCTTGATTTAATTAGTGAATTATTTTACGTGTTAACAAATTTAAAGAAAGAAATATTACAGAAATGGCGATATTTGGTTACATGGTGAAAACCCGAGAAACAATATTACGTACAGTAGCTTCACAAACGGCGACAGTTGAAAAAATTGCCAAATGCCTTAACTATTGAAATGATTCCACAAAAAAAGTTTGGCTAGATTCCTGCTGATCGACTAAATACTCAGTCAACACAAATAAATAAATAAAACTAGTATGTTGTGGCCATCACGAAACTTTCTTCTATATTTTTCCTTTTTCTGATCCCTCCCCATGCTTGACGAGGAAGCAATATTCCTAACAAAAACAAAATTACACATGCAAAAACTTGACGACCATCCTAATGTCTGAATTATTGTAAAAACAAAACAAAGAGCGAAAATTGAAAGTTACTTTAAAAGCCTTACTTGAATTAATTAAAAATATTTTATTTATTAACAAACATAAGATGGCAACAGTTAAAAATTTTAAATCATTGAGATAATATTTCCGATCATTTCCATACAATTAAAATCACGAGAAATACGCAGACGACAATCTATTACGATTTATCTTTCTTATTGTTGCATTAATAAAACTATTTTTTTCGCAAAAAAAAAAAAAAAATCAACACCTCTAGGAGCGATTGGAGTCAAAATTGAACCAAAGCCTGTTTACGTATGGATTCACATATATTCCAAATTTCAACCAGAACGTAGCATTACTTCTTGAGATAGGGCACTCACAATGGAAAAAAAGAACGGGCGATTACGCTACTCACTTTTTAGCAGTTGACACCAAAATAAAATCAGCTCTTATACCCCCTAAGGGCTTCTTGTCAAAAATTTTTTGTTTGATTCCGTTCGTTATTTCTTGAGATACAGCAGTAACAACTGACGACAAAAAATGTTCTATAACTCAACCCCTGTTTGAGCTATTGACACCAAAATTGAATCAGCACCTGCTCCTGTTAGGGGCAACATATGGACTAAATTTTGTTTGATTCCGCCAGTTACTTCCTGAGGAATAGCAAGCACGCGTAACTCAAAAAACGTCCCATTGCTCCACCCCCCTTGAAGGAATTCGCGCCAAAAACCAATGGGCACAAGTTCACATAGGGGCACATATGTGTACCAAATTTCGTTCAATTTCATGCGGTAGTTTTTGCTGTAGAGCGGCCACAAAAAACTGTTCACACACAGACGTGACACACATACACACACACACTCAGACAGACAGACATTTTCCAAAAATAGTCGAAATGGACTCAGCACACCTCAAAACGTTCGAATCCGTCAAAATTCGAAATTCGAAAATTTGCACGAATCCAATACTTTCTTCTATATATTAGATATAGAAGAAAGTAAAAACAGATAAATTGCCTCAAAGTTGCATTAAAATGGAAAATAATCAGCCAAATCCATGTATTATTTGCCAATCTTGTGCAAAAAATCTTACTTTAAGATTTGACTTGAGAAAAGCCTTGAACAGTCACGAAAAGCAAAGATAGTCAAGAATACAACAAATTTCGCTATCGACAGGGAGTTGAGGTGATACACTAAATACTGTAATGAGTTGAGGAAAGCCTTCGAACATAGAACTAAAAAGCTCATAACTCGTTTTTTATTCTACTTAGAAATTTCGAACAGGTGCCATCTTCAGCAGAAAAATCAGAGCTTTTGATGGATATGCAATGTAAATATGTGCAAGTATTTTTTCATCCCCATATTAGAGAATTTATACGAAAATCGTGTTTTATTGCCCCCCTTAAGGGGGTTTTGCCCCATATCGGGACGAAAACTACCCTATGTGTTATTCTGATGCAAAGGCTGTATTATTGTAAAGTTTCATCAAAATCCGTTCAGTAGTTTTTGCGTGAAAGAGTAACAAACATCCATACATCCATACATCCAGACAAACTTTCGCATCTATATAATAGTAGTAAGATAAATGAGAGCAACAATTAAACTTATTTATTTTCTTTATTTGTGTTTGCGTTTATAGGACGGGGTGACACCACAAATTACCGCTCCGGTTGTCCCCCATGCTAGGTACGCCACTAAATGTAAGATGGTATGTTTTTACTATCTTTCTACTTATTCCACACTAATAAAGGATTCCCTGTCATGCAAAATAATTCTACATGTCCATTATTCCTCACAATTGTTGCCAGTTCCATTACACAACTGAAACATCACCGTACTAGAGTCAATGCCTGTTAACTGGCAACGATACATCCGATGACGTAAGCGCAGATCGGTCAGTTTACCTTCCTCAAGTCAATCCTCTCTATTCTAAAAAGCCAAGGCAATTTGTTAGAAAATTATAATCCATAGTCCACGTTTTTAGCAGCTTGGACTAATTTGTCTGTTTTTCCTCTCGCATTTTCAAGTACCTTTTCTCACCCCTCTTTCCCATGCATCTGTGTTCCCCTTAATTGTTCTCCCTTTGAGCCGCCAGGATCTCTCGATCGGCTTTCACTTCGGCCAATCACAGCTATGCCTCCCTTCGGGGAAATTTGAACAAAATATAGTACACAAGTGGATGTGCTCCGCCCCAGATGCCACAAGCATGAACTTTATACTTCCGTGGCAGTTTACCTTTAAAATTTCTCTTTAGCCCAACGAAAATCTTTTAGGTCCATAAATGTGTTGTCTAACTTCGCAAAGGAAATTACTTTTTCGTTTCTAAAGAAGAGAAAAAAATGTCATTTTTGCCCTGAATCTATACGAAGTGATCCATTGGATGCTAGATTTGGGAAATATTGCTAATTAGCTGGATCATAATAACATAAGTATACTTTGAATCCTATTTATAAATGTGGTTGAATCAGACTGTAAATGAGTCTTATGGCTCCATATGAGGATCAATCATTCAATCATTAGGAGAAGTGCTTTTTATTTTAAAGCAACATTTAGTATTATTTAATTTTTCGTTTTATCATAAGTCCATTAATGAACAAAATAATGCGTGATATCGCTAAAAAAAGTAATTTCATTGTAAGTTTAATTAAACTTGGCAACAGTAAATAAAATGAAAAATCATCGCCAAGATGAAAAATATGCCTTTTGAAACTGTACTTCTGCTACACTAATATCTGCAATATCTTTACAATGTATATTTCCTGTATAAATATATGTGTAGTATACTTATAATTTTGAAATTGGAAGATTTTCCGTTTTACTCTTAATAAAAATAAGAAATGTTTGCTTTTGATTTAATTGCTTGTACATTTACACTTTTTATTTTAAAGAAGTAAATGTTTTTACCTTTCTTGAAAAGTTTAGTGTTCACAATACCTTCCTTATCAAAAGAAAGGTCATTTTCAGGGCCGAATATTTTATTCTGTGTTGAAGGTGAAGACGTGAAAAGCAAAAATGTGTAAAAAAAACTGCTTGATTCTTACAGACATTGGCTCTTAATGTTAATAAATTTTTCCATATATCAGTGCTTGAACTCTAGCAGATGTGCTTATCTCTGTACAGTGATGTTCCCATCTATTTTTTTGAGGGTATGCTCCCAGACATCCACTGCGCACAATATGTGTATGTGATCATATACGTAATATATCATTACATGAAAAATTTTGAAGCTTGAGGGTATACGCTACGTGTCTAAAAAATGTTTGAGAGTATACCCAGTATATGGAGTATTATACCCTGTGGGAACACCGTTGTCTCTGTATAAGAGAATTTTTGCATTTTAAAAGAAACTAAATTTTGTTCACAAAATATACAAAAAGAGTCTAAAATGCAAGCTACATTTTTCATTTTATCTTTTGAACAAAATGTCGCTTTTTTCCCTAATATAGTTCTCTGCTGAAAAGAATTTTAACATCCAGTGCTAGGAGAAAATTTAATCTTTTATGTGTGCTGAACTCACATGCAAAGTCATGGACATCAAAAATAACTCTTGACGTACAATGTGAGCAAAAAGGATTTTTCTTTTCTTAATATTAGAATGTCATAAATCGTTTTTTTCCCACGTTCAACCAACATATTTAATATTTAGGTGTTGAAAAATATTTACATTTACAAAAGTGCTTAAATAAATTTATATTTATATTGCTTCCAAGTTGTAATTTGTTCATCTTCGTGCGTTGAATAACCTTGAAGCAAACTAAAGGTGCTATAGCTCAAACTGCAAAATAATAATAAGATCAATCAACTAAGTAATCGCATAAAAATGTCCATTAATACAAGATGCGATGATATTAACAAATCCATTGAGATAAGATAAAATGGAGGGAGTGAAAATATTCATTCGTGAAGAGTGAACGTGAACACAAGTCACGCGCTATATTTCAAAGAAAAACATTGGAAGAAAGCAGGTTTCTTTCCCTACTTTCACCCAAAAAGGTGTCAATCATTTGTTGCTGTTGAGTCATGTGACTTGAGGTCTTTGCCTAAGCTTTTGATTAATCAATGATTAAACTTTATCCCTCAATTTACTAATTCCTGCTCTAAGAACAAAACTTAGTGTTGTTCAAACTCGTACAACTGATTAAAAACTCTAAGAAAAGACTGACTGCCACTATACATTAAGTTGGAACGAAAAAGGTCGAAAAAAATTGCATCTCTGCAGTTTGTGATAGGACAGAAATGTTTTGTATTGATGGACTTAAGAAAACTGCAAAATTTGAGCGATATATACTTAAATATCTTATGCCGTTCAACGACGCTTCGAACAAAAAAATCTCGAACAAAAAAAAAAGTTACAGGGACGCCTTTCTCTTTAAAATTTATTACAATGCTTAAATAGCCAAAATTCCGTCTAAAATGTTACCACTGACATGCAAATTTTTAAAAAATAGTATTTGCTGAGCTTCCGTGAGCTCTCGTGCAAATTAAGCACTGCTTAGAATAAATAAAACATGCTAGTTATGCAACGCCCGAATCTTGTTCAAACGCATTGGCGTTTCGTTTTTCATTTTTTTTTCACTAAATCAGCGTTTTTTGATGGGTGTTAAGACATTGAAAGCAATTGTCTAGCACATTCAATCTTTGACCATATATATGTATATAAAGACAACTTTTCCGCACTATAACGATTTGATTTCAAAAATCCGTTTTTTTTTTTTCTTTCTACCCGATTCTACATCTTTGAGTGGATGTTTCAGTCTTTCAGATGTGTAGAAAAGCCTTATCTGTTATGTCTTTAAAGGAAATGTAATACGAGCACTTTTGTCCCAATGTTTTTTTTTTTTTTTAATGACTGCTATAATGAAAAGGAGCAAATGAAATTGAGCTGGATTAGAGTAGAGACTATGCAGATGCTGAATGGTTGAAAAATAGGCGTTAAAACGCTTAAAATGAAACTATGTCTTAGTGCGTGGTCATGATAGGGTCTATTGGCTTCCCTGATATCACTTTGGCTGCTGGCAACTTTTTTTTTTTTCAACCTTTTTAGTAAGCCCAAGTAGAAACACTAATGTGCTTTAGCCCCAACTACGTAGTGAGTTTCCTTACAAGTCTCTCTTAGGGATTCCTTGCTATTACATAAAATCGCCACCGCTAAGGTTTTGTGTTATTCGCGATTGCTGACTAAAGGGAGAAAATTCATAATCCTTTTCAAAATCTTGTTTAAATTATTAACAAGCATTATTTTTGTTCACAACTTGAAAATTGCAACAGATACACCTTTTAAAATTAAGAAATTAATCAGATCGTTTGCCAACAATTAAATTTCTCAAAGGCTTTTATTAGAAACTTTATTTAAAATTTTCTTTTAAACTTTATTAACTTTATTATTAACTTAATTGCTAATCTTTATTCAAAATTTTGGAAAGCATGGTTATAATTAGTTTCTTAAATCTTAGCAGTTCCGAATAAATTCTGTCATACGAAAATACTCTCTGAATTGCTTCTAACATTTTAAATATGCGCGAGTATATTTTCACTCCCGAAATCGAAAAATAATATCAAGTCAATTATTAATCAATATCTGCGAAACAAAGATGAATGAAGTTCTGGAAAATCTCAAATTTGATTTGATCTTTTGTATATTCCAAACTCTTGACCTATCTTGAAGCAATCTTAAGTGAAAGCATAAACATTTAACCCGAAAGAACTCGCGGTACTTTTCGTCACACCGAAAGCTTGCGGGGGGGTTGGGCTCCGTAGGCCCGCAGTGGTTATTTCAGTAAATTGAGTTTGCAAAATAGAAAAAAAAATGTGTTTTCAACACTAAATTATAAATAGATAAACAACCTCTAAAATATGTTTTAAAAAGTAAGGTTTAAGAAAGTTTTATGATTCATGAATCTAAATCTTCTCCTGAGCATGACTGATGATCGCTATACTGTTCTGTGTCAACTTCTTCATCATCTTTATTAAGGGAGTCCTCATCAGTTGAAATCTCAGCTAACAAGGTCTGAAACCTCTTCATTTCATCTTTGTAGCTTAAATAGCGATGCATTTCACAACCTCTTCCTTTACATTCACAATCTGAAATGAAAAGCATGAGCGCTCGCTCCGCTGTACATTCTTGAAAAGCATGAGGTCAGTATGTAGGTCACCTTGAACGCAGATACTGTGGACCTCATTCATTTCCGTTGAAGGAGTGATTTTTGGCTGCGTAGTTTTTAATGACCGGGCTTGAGAACCCGATGCGAGTTCTCCCGGGTTAATTAATCTTTTGCGTGGTTCATTTAATTTAACTGATTGTAATTCGCTGAAACGATGAATAAAATCACCCTTCTTGAAGCGATGCCGGTCAAATTGAATCAGTTTTCCTTTTTGTGTAGGTTTGCTTTCATACCAAATTTTATCTGAACCATTGAATTACTTCTTGAGATATATCAGACGCTATTAACAGAAAAGAATATTTTATTGGAGTAAAAATTAAATCGCTCCTTTACCCTCTGAGATCCGAATAAACCAATTGTTGTCTGGGCTCTAACTCTACTTTTCAAAATATAGCAGTCATAAAAAACGCGAAAAAGCATTCGATTGCTTAACTCCCTTTGTGCTATAGTCAGGAAAATAGAAACAGAACCCTTTGATATCTACCTGTGGACAAATTTTTTTCTGACCCCTTTGTTACTTCCATAGATGTAGCAAGCACTCATATCGAAGAAACATTCAGTTGATCTACCCTCCTTGTTAAAGGAATCGGCTCCAAAAGATAATCAGCACTAATTCTTATGGACGCACGCTTACAAATGTCATGAAGCAGTTGTTGAGTTAGGACGGCCACGAAAAAAAAAAAAAAAAAATATGACGCACTGACATTTTCCAAACATAGTCAAAATGGATTTAGCACACATCAAAACGGGTAAATTCCTCGAAATTCGGAAATGTTTCGGAATCTTATATTTTCTTCTGCACGTTACTAATAGAACAAAGTGACAAAACGAAGCCTTAGTACATGGAAACCAAAACAAAGGTTACGCGTGCCTGACCTTTCGCAGAACCAGTTAAATGGCCTCTACGGGGTACAATCAGGACTTTTCAAGTCACGTCACTTTGCTTTGGAATACACCTTTAAAAAATATATAATGGAAGTTATATATATACGAGCGCGTAGTAGGTTAAAATTTAAAGCATATTTTCCATTCTTATAACTACTAATTTCTAGGATTTTTTTTACCTTCGGCAATTACAGTTAGTTTCATCAAGTCACCTCGTAAACTCTCAGTATCTTTAAAAGCTAAGTATCGAAGAAGGTTTAAAAACCATTAAAGTACGATTCGTCATAAATATATATATATTTTTTTTATCGTTCATGCATACGTCACAACAAATAAACCGTTCACCATTATAATTGTTTAACTCTTTAAAGTTACAAAAAGGGTTTCTTGCATCAGTCAACAGTATTGTTTACAGTCATTGAAGTTGACAGACTGAGAAAAAAAAAACAACATGGAGCGAGGACAATCTTTTATCTTCAAAACGTTTAATTTTTAACTATTTTTTGAAACGTCCGATTTTTGAGGATAAAGGCGAGGTTTTTATGACGTCACAAGTGACGAACGTTGGCGCGAACTCCACTGGCGCACTGAATGTTTACGCTTGTTGTCTACCGCGTTTCCAGGTTGTGATAATTCAGAAGCGAATTGAATATTCCGTTCTACCCTAGCTATCAAACATATTGATGCCAGTACATGTGAGTAAAGAAGCGAGATAAATATTGCGCTCTGCTCGAATGGCATCAGTAAATGTCATTTCATCACTTGTGATGTCATGTGCAGAAGCGCAAAAAAAGAAATTGAATCTTCACACAAATTAAAATATATTTTTTTTTGAATAGTAAACTTTGTCAAATTTTTTAAAAAATTGTTAAGCCTTAAGCATGCTCTTTAAGTTTTTAAGCATGGTCTTTTAGAAAAAAATACTTTCAAAATTTCGGATACGAGCCCACTTTGACCCTTAAAAACTTTTAAAGGGCTTGTTAAAAAACAGCTTTGGACTGTGCGAAACAAAGTAAAGACCCTAACATACTTTTCGTATTATGCATCGTTCAAAGCACTTATGAAAACTTTTCTAAGGGACTTATTGAAATTCAAATGGTAGTCTAGTAAACGAAATGCTCTTGTTATGAAAATACGTGATAGGAATCAGTATCAGGTTTTGGACATAGATTTCTTCTTCCAAAGGATTTTTCTAATACTTCTTTATTTTCCCTGAAAAAAAAAATTGTTTGCATAGGAAGAAATATCTTCAATAAGCATATTTTGTTGAGAGCTTAATAAATAGCTTTAAAAAATTTTTTTAAGAAAAAGTATGCGTTTACATAGACACATATTAAGGAGAGCCGAAAAAAATCGAAATTCGGCAGAGCGCTTAACCATAGTGCGGGAAAATTGTAACTCAGTAACACTTATTATTGTGCGAAATTTAATGACTCTGAGTTAATGTTTTCTGCTCTGGCGAAAAAACTTGCATTTGCAGATTTTTGAAAAAAAAAAGCAAAATATTTTGAATTCCGTAGAAATTTAAACTTTAGAGCGGGAAATTTGTAACTTCCTAACACAAACTACTTTGTAACATTTCAAGCTTGTGAGTTATTTAGTTCTGTTTTGGCAACAGGCCTAAGTTTTGAGTATCTTAAAAAACAAATCTTTAAATACGAGTGACACATTACAAAGTAGTACATAGATTTTTCCAGAGAAGGGGGGGCGTAAAGGGAGGGAACTTAATGACATATTATCGCAAAAACACAAAACCACGCTCACTTCTATGCAAAAATGTTTTTTTTGTTTAATTAAGAGGGACCATTGACTAGGGCTCAACCTTTGGCAATTTTTGGCCGATGGGACGATGCCGATTGTTGGCCGATGGTTCAAAGATGACGGATAGCCGATTATTTTCTGCTTCAAATGGCCGATTGCCGATGGCGATGGCAGATGCTAATGGCCGATGGAAAAACCTAACTAAGGAGGGCCGGAATATAGATTTTAAACGTTTTTTGAAGAACAAAAAGGTTTCAGTACGCAATAGAAACCGATGGCAAGTCATATTTAAAACGAACTTTCATGATGACTTTCTTTTACGCTAATTCAATGATAATGGTCCCTTGGACTTGTAGTAATCAAAGAAACACTTCAAATATCACTTGATTTACATTTTCATCACTCTAAACTAGTTTTTTCCAGATATTTATTGCAGAAAGGGCATAGCTCCAAATCATTTTTTAAAATTAATTTAGTGACAATACGAAACGTAATTTAAGGTGAGGTAATGATCAAACTTGTGACTTTATTAGTCATAAAATTTGTTGTAGAATTTAGTTCATTTCTCAATGAAATAATCAGTTTTTATTGATTGCAAAGGAAATACATTGATTGTTTGAAGCGAAAAAGTAAATCAATGTAAAAATAAGAAACCTAACTTTTTATATGCACCTTAAGTCCCCTTACTTATATTTAGGCACATAATCTCAATCAAAAAATAATTCCAACACAAAAGTTTAAAACGATTGGCGACCATGTCTTGCATGAAAGTTATATTTTGAATGTATTGTGTTAATTTTAAGATGCCCTGAAGAAGGGCTTTTCAAATAAAGCACATGTTCAAATAATACCTACTTTCAAATATATTTTGGTGTTCAAAATCAAACAAATTGAAATAGAAAATAATAACGACTCTGGAATTTCAAAAGTAAAATTTGACCTGTAAAAAATTTCAGATGTGTATAGATAAACCATTTATCTGACAAACGTCTCAATAATTTTATTCAAAAACGAAATGGCTAACTCAGTTTTTAACGACAAGTAAAAGCCTTCAAAGTTAATGCACAGCTCATGGTGATGAATTCCGTGAACGTGACATGACTCAACCTTCAGAAGAGGAAGGTAGAAATCTGAAAATGTGTCTTTCATGCGTATACGTGTTTAATGGTTCATGATCACTTTCTATCACAGTAGTAGATTAACAAAATTGAACTGACCTGGTGTAGAAACTTAAAGAGCAGTTATTACGGAACTATTTTATGGAGACAATAGACGTATGTACGAATGAGTGATGCGTATCCCGCTTTTTGAAATAATGAGACTTTTTTCACTTAAACAAAGTGATTCCATAGACTTTTTCGAAATAATATTTCAAAGATGTATGCTTTCAGAAACAAGGATGCATTGTGATATAAATAAAGGACTCGGGGCAAGAATGTGATAAGTCACATAAGGTGAATCTTTCAGTAGGCAACTTTCTACCTTATAAAAAAATATTTGTAGAATTTTTCAAAGGCATTATACATTCTATATTCTGCAATACTAAAACCAGACATGTTTTATTTTAATTGACATAATCCGTTGTGATGTTCATTTCAATTTTAGTTATGAGAAACAAATATTTTGATCGAAAAGTCTCTCCTTGTTTACAACAATAAAATATTTTACAACAATAACCCAGTCAATAAAGGCCAAAAATGACCTAATGTCGGAACAAATTTGGGACCAGCTGAATTTTTGTCAGTTCTTAGCACCTGGGGAAGGAGGTATTTTCCCTAAAGTCTCCGCCTCCCCTTTTTGAGTTTTCCCCCTCTAGCCCCCCCCCCCCTTAAGTATAAAATTATAGGTTTTTAAACAAACGCCTTTATCTCCGTTAAATATATTATTCAAATATTTTAAACTTAACATATTTTTATTTGTTATAACGTTGCAAATGAGAAATTACCTTCAAATTTTTTATACAATCAATACTTTTTTTGTAATTTGAGATAATTTCATTTTTCTCAATCTTCATTTTTCATCATATTTCGTTTTTAATGATGTAGTCTTGGGGACTTATCACGTCTAATATTCATTATTTGAAAAAAAAAATATGCAGTGTAAATTTAAGAGCAGTTCCTAAGGTTTCCGAAGATATATACATATATAGAATTATACAATCAACTTCACGCATAGAACGCACAACAAGATGGCAAGCACCAACTTGCTAATGCACTAGAAGCTTTCTTCTTTCACCAGTCAATAAAAGGTTTCTATCAGAAGACATTAGAGACATTGTGATTTTTTGTTCATAATTAGTACCAATGAGAGGAGTATTATCTCAAAAGTCCCCCTCCCCTTTTGGTCCACCCCCCCCCCCCCAGTTGGTTTCTCACGCATTTTTGATTATGAGCATATCTTGGTCACTGTTCGCTCGAAATGCATCAATATTAAACTATTTGATTCCTAAAAATCTATTCTTCAACCTGAATTTTTCAGCAAAAATTGTATGCGCTCTATAAAACGCTAAATTACGAAAAAGATTTTGTTGAAAATGTGTATTTTCCATTGGTTTCAGAAAATAGCGCCTACATTTTACTTAACATCTCAAAACAGTTGGGGAAAAGTAGTAAAACATATTTTAATTTTTCAAACGATATAATTATTGTACGTATCAAAGTTTTTTTCGAGCTTTCTCCCCCCCCCCCACATCGCTGCACTTAAACGTTCATTTTGACAGCATTTCAATAATGACCATGTTTCAGTCACTTTTAATTTTAAACTCATTAAATTTGCATCATTTTATTCTTGAAAATATATTTTTTTAAACTAATATATTTAGGACATTTTAGAAAACATATTTATTTTAAAAGAAAATCTCCTATTTGGAAAATAATTGAACAGAAGTAGAAGCACTGTTTTTAATCCCTGTAACTGTGATTTTACACATCACTCTTTGGAAATATCCACGAACTCTAACAGATACGAACTGGAGAATATGCGAGCATCACTGTGGTACTATCATCACAAACCTACACTAACACTCACCTTCAATTAGTTTAATTCATTTTTTTCATTGTTTTTCATCATCGAAATTCGAAGCAATAAAATGCTTTAAAGCAATAAAAATAAGCAATAAATCGCTGGTATTACTCATTCATTATGCATTAATTCTTCATCATAGTCCATAATTGATGCGTTGTGTCAAGAAATACCCTCCGCAGTTCTCGCACATCGCTGCCGAACGTAAACTTACGCAAAGCCAATGAGAGGCCATGTCAGCCTAGTCGGAAACTAGGGGTCCGACCTTTGGGAGGCGCTCTACTAGGAATAATACTAGTTTTATTTTAAGCTTTATGGAGGAAGGGACCCGTCTTGGCTCTCGGCGACCCTGAACCCATTCGTTCAGGGTCGCCGAAAACAGACCTCCTATATATACAATGTTCGCCACAATCAGCTTTACATGAGCCAGACATCAAATTTATTACTTCATTTGGTGCAAAAGTTTTTACAGAAGTTTATGGCAGGAGATTTTTTTTCTATTTCTGTTTTCTCTAAATTGACTCCAGCTTCTATCCCATTCAGTAGTTTGTAAATTGCTCCTAAGTCAGTTCCGGACTTGCAGGTAAACTAGTAGTACATGTAGTTGGGGCATGCCCCGGTTGTTGGAGGTAACTTTGACGGATCAAAATTTGATTGCAAGGTTTACTTTTTGGGTAGGCTCATTAACTTATAGTAACGAGCTTCATGCAAGTCCATATCTGCTCATTCCGAAAAGTCCAAGAGCAAAATATTTACTTCAATTAGCAGATTGGTCTTTTGTAATATTTTCTACCAAAAATGTTGATGCTTGCCGTTGAATTTCCATTGGAGAGTTTATCATTTCAATGGCTTTTATCTTTCCCAAACCATAAAAGCATGATTTTGTGTCACATCCAGTGATTGCAGGAGCAATCAAGAGACTTCTAATGTTGCTGGATTAAAATGCCAATGTTGTAGCAGACTTGGTTTCTTGCTACCTATAATCTTGTAGAAAATACATTTTTTCCTTTCTGAAGTTAGAGAGAGTCACAAACAAAGACAACAACTTTCGAGCATTGTTTAAACTTCAGAATAGTAAATTTTACTATATTTACATCAGCATAATCTTCCGCTGTCAATTTTGGTAATTGCTTTTTTGCCTAGCTTAGCTCTAAAACTTGTTTGCAGCAGTATTTTTTTTTTTTTTGTTTATCGTATTTTCTAAACAAATCTTCTTTCGTGTCACGAATAGTGATGTCCTCAAAATGCAAAGCACATGAATTTTTCTTTGAGGCTCTTCTACGTAGCTGTTCGTTTTTAGTAGTTGAATGATCTGGATATCCTTCAAAGATTAGAAACAATATAGTTGCAATATAAACAATAGTAATTCAAAACTGCTCCATAAGTGGTGCTGTGTGGCTGTCTTACAAAATGGATTAAAGATCCTACGTTCAACACAAAAACTAAAAATTATAACGTGGAACGCTAAAATAAATTATAATCAAGGCAAGAGTGAATTTTACAACTTTATCGATATGCCGCTATAAAAAAAAAAACTTTTTGACAATGTCAATAACACTCTTAATTATCAATAAAAGAATGTATCTGAAAACTTGGCCAGTTCTAATGTTCTCCTGTATAAATCTTAAGTTTTAAACAAGCAAATTTTCTAACGAAAATTATTCACATTTAAGTACACATTGCACTGCATTCTGAACTAGGCAAAAAGTATAACTAAAGATTTGTTCTAACCAAACGGTTAAAACATGTGTTACTTTTCTTCAACTGTTTTGAGATATTATCAAAAATTTAGGCCTTGTTTTCTAAAACCAATAGAAAATACACATTTGAAATGAAAAATTTCATAATTTTACAATTTACTTAACTAACTTGAGGGGGGCTGGTAGAGAGGCCAAAAGGGGAGGGGGACTTTCGAGATATTACTCCTCTCATTTGGTACTAATCACGGACAAAAATACAGCCTGTCTCTAATTTCTACCAACAGAAACATTTTATTGAGTGGGGTAAGAAGGAAGTTTCTAGTGCGTCAGCAAGTTGGTGCTTGCCGTCCTCTC
Source organism: Uloborus diversus (assembly GCF_026930045.1). NCBI lineage: Eukaryota > Metazoa > Arthropoda > Arachnida > Araneae > Uloboridae > Uloborus > Uloborus diversus. The sequence goes on from NC_072731.1 coordinate 106,615,052, forward strand.
GCGCGTTCTATGCGTAAATTTGACTGTATAATTATATATATGTATATATGTTTGGAAAACTTGAAAGCTGCTCCAAAAACTGCGTTTTTTTTTTTTTCAAATTATAAATGTCAAACGTGAAAAGCATTCAATACTACATCTTTAAAAAAGAAAAATGAAGAAAAATGGCATAATTGATCGAATTACAAAAAAAAAAAAAAAAAAAAAATTAATTATATTAAACATTTATGTTATCTCTCATTGATGATGTTCTAAGGACTCAAAATATGTTAAATTTAAAAAAAAATTGAATAATATTTAACGGAGACATAACGTTTGTTTAAAACCGTATAATTTTATACTTAAGGAGTCTATGGGGGGAAAGCTCAAGTGAGAGAGAGAGGCGGAAACTTTTGGGGAAGTACTCCTCTCCCTAGGTACCAACACCTGACAAATAATCAGCATGTCCCTAATTTCTTTCGCCAAAAACCTTTGATTGACTGATGTAAAAAGAAAGCTTTTAGTGCGTTAGCAAGTTGGTGCTTGTCGCGCCTTCTATGCGTAAAGTTGACTGTATAATTCTATATATATACATGTTTTTGAATAGCTTAGAAACTGCTCTAAAAACTACGCTGCATATATTTTTTAATTAGTAATATTAGACGTGAGAAGCCCCCAAGATTACATCATTAAAAACGAAAAATGATGAAAAATGACGTAATTGCTCCAATTACAAAAAAATATTTATTGTATAAAACATTCGAAGGAAATTTCTCATTTGCCATGTTATAAAGGTTAAAAATATGTTAAGTTTAAAAGATTTGAGTCATATTTAAAGGAGATATAGCCGTTTGTTTAAAAACCTATAATTATATACTTAAGGGGGGCTAGGGGGGAAAGCTCAAGTGGAAGAGACGGGGACTTTTGGGAAAATACTACTCTCTATGGGTACTAACAACTGCCAAAAATTCAGCTTGTTCCTAATTTGCTCGACACATACCCTTTATTGACTGGGGTACAATAGAAAATTCTTTTAACGGTAGTTATAATAAACATGCAATCCGTATCCTTTGAGTTATACTTCAAATAATTGTAAATATACTTTTAAAGAATAAAGACCGTTGTCTAAAAGAAAGTGCTAACTTGTGTCTGTACCAAACAAGAAAGATATTTCTGATTACAAAAACGATATTACAGAATTTTTTAGGAAAATATTTTCTTATATTAATAACACATTGTGAAAGCTTCGTTAGGGGGAAAAACACCATAAATAATAAAAGTACTATAGAAAATAGAAGTGTCAAATGTCCCTTAGCTGAAGGAGATTTTGCAAAGATCGTATTTCTAAAGCTACTGATCAAACTTCTTAAATCCTTCGAAATCTAGAAGTGGATAGAGAGATTTAATGTGTTTGATCTTACTAGACTGACTTAGCAATCACCAAAAAACCAAAGTATTTATTACCGTCATCATAGTCTATCGTAATCGAAAAATTCGTAAACAATTAATAACTTACCTGGTGTAGTACTTTTAATAATTTTTCCAACTCAATCTAACTTTTAGTGATCTTCGATTTACAACGACACACTGTAAACAACTTGTGTAAGGTTGCCATGGTCAATAGATGCAACGTTACTTAAGTTCTGGAGTAAGTAGCGTTATTTTTTTAAGAACTCAAACCTTGCCTTATGGTATGTGTGAAGTCGCACTTTCCGTCAAAATTGCTTTTTAAAAACCAGCAGCGACCGACGCAGAGCCCGTAATTTCACTTAAACGAAAACAACATGGACGAGACTTGGGTTGCGTTCGGAAATGATCCACCGGTTACACCGCGTGGTTAGCCCGGTGTGGTTATGACGTATTTGGAATTTCTCTAGGAATTCCGGTAGAACAGCTGTGTTTCCGAGCGCTCGTAGTTACACCGCGGTAGTTCTAGTTCAGCAACAAACGACGCTCCAATTAAAGCGTAACTTTCGTGATAGGAAAGTCACGTGCGTTACGATCAAAACATGAAACACGACCGGATTGGCCAACACAGACTTTGTGACGTTTGTGATCTCGCTAACCGCTTCCAGACAGCGGTGCGACAGGTTGCAACCAAGTCGACCGCCAGAAAACGATCGTAGTGTTGCCGCAAGCATTTCCGAACACTTGCGGTGGCACCGAGGCGACCGATCCTTGTTTCTGAATGCATCCTTGTTGTGAAGAAGCCAGAAGATGATCGAGGTTTCAGACATGAAGTTGTTAGTTACTATACATACAAAAAATATCAATGGTTATAATCTAGTCAGAATGATTTATGTGATAAATTATGGGAGTATATTTTACAGCTTCAGTTTTTGTATATCCCTCGGGATGTAACTTGACTTTGCTTCCTTTCTGTTTAAGTTGAATCCAAAATTCTAGAAAGTAGTGTGATGTGAAATGTTTTAAATTTTATTATTTTGTTTTTTGAAGAATTGTTTCCATGTTATGATAAAAAAGAAAAAAAAAAACTCACAAGTGATTATTTCACACATTACTATTTGAAAATTGCCTTTATCCAAACATTAAATACTTACAATGACTTCCGTATTAATTGAGATTAAATAGTATATATCGCGTGTCTTAGTACAAATCTGTGGAAGAATGATAGAATAGCAAATATTGAAAAGAAAAAATAATGTTGGATTAAGGTAAGAGTTTAAAAATATTTTTAAAAAATACAGTTATTTCCAGAATTTATCAACCATGTCTCGTGGTATTTAAATATTGTGTATAATTTGAGGAATTAAATTGTAACTTTTTAAAGATAATTTCTGAAGACATGATACCCACATGGGGGAGGAGGCGAGGTTTAAGGAGATACCATAACAATAGAATCGCTCTGAAAATAGGTACGGGATGAAAAAAAAAAAGAAGTGATTAAATTTTCATTCTTACACACACTGAGATCATTATAACTTTTAAATTTACCAATATAAGGTGAGATTGGGTAAGTGCGTCCTCTGAGAATTTTGGGAATACTGACCAGGGGAGACTTCTGCTTTGCATTGAATATGCTGAGAAAATGTCTAGTGATAATTCCTGTAAGTAGAGATTGGCACTGGTACTCATCGATAAAACACAATAATTGATAATTTAAATGTATTGTACGGAACTCTAGTGTGAAGATTGAGAAGCTTAGACTTTCGTTTATTTTGTTGTCGTATCAAACAACTGAAGTCAGCAAGTGTAAGTTGTATTTTTAGTAACAAGTTTCTACTAACAGACATAGCGTGATTTAAGTAATTACTGTAACCAGACTTTGTTTATAAGAGGGGTCCCACTTTTCCTTTCTTTAAAGTAAGATGGGGTAAGTGCGTTCCATATTGTGGGGTAAGTGAGAACCACATGCAATGTGCTTTTCATTTTGCTTATAATTTCTATTTTCAGTTCATTCTTTATTTACCCTTTTAAATAACTTCTACTAAATTCCAATTGTGCATTCAATTTGGAAAAGGGGGAGAACCTATGCTCGAAAGAATGGATCAAGAGAAATTTTATTTGAAGGACAACCTTTTAGCAACGTTAATCCTTAAAAACTGAAAAATGAGGTGTCGATTAGATAATTTCAACGCAATAGTTAGGTAATTTGGAGTCCCAAAATGAACTTTTGTAGACCATTTAAAAGCTAGTCGAGGTCATTTGGTAGAGTTACTGCGATTCGTCAGTTGGTAGAAAGAATACAGAGAGTTTAGATGCAAGCAATGATTATGAGACAGAAATTTACTTAAAAGCAATTAACGATAAAGCCTTACTGGCTGAAGAAATCAGAAAATATGAACACATTAAATATGAAGAAAATCAAGAAAAGAGATTTGGCCCATGTCTTCTGTAAATTGGGCAGATCAAATATGTATATAGGAGAGATCAAGACAATTCTAAAATCATAATTATATACAAAAACTATACACATACGTTTCTAACAGAAAATATAATTTAAAATTCATTACTACAGTGCAACAATTATGCTTAATTCAATGTAAATCCTTATATATTACTAGGCAAGCCGTTTTCTTTCGGTACCGATTCCTCCTCTGTTTGTGGACCGATTTCCTTCATTCTTTTTTTGTTCGGTACTTATTGCCGAGTTTTAGTGTCATCAATAAAAATTTCTGAAATCGGACGCTAATTAAATGAGATATTAATAAAAAACGCATTTTCGTCCTAAATCGCTCTTTCTACGCGAACGGATGGCCCAATTTTTTCTAAGTTGATATGGTTGGAAAGGTGTTTAAAAAATACTCCTAAAGAAAAAATTGTCAGGGCGCCCAAGTTCCAATAACCTAAATCCACTGGAAAAAAAGTTATAAGCGTTTTTTGGTTAGTGAAACTCAGAAATTTTAATTTTATCTCTTTTCCAGTGTTGAAATTCATTGTTGGAAGCGTGAAACATTAAGTTTTAATTGCTTTTTTAAATAGCTCCTTCTACATGAAAAATGCATTTTAGCGCTTCGAGCTTGGTATGGTTGGAAAGCTCGTGCAAAATACTATAACTCACGTTCTACCCGGTAAACCGTTCGAAAATGCCAATCCGCTAAAATGGCTAGAAAACGCGCTAGAAGCAGTTAAAAGTTAGTGAACATTCATTCCTTTTGCTTTTTCACGCGACATAGTTAGCGTGAAGAAATTGCTGGATAATATTGTGGTGTTGCCAATTCTCGCTTGAGCATAAAGAAATGAAATAATTGCATTTGTTTCTATTATTGAGACTTTTTGAGTAACTACGGGCATTTAAAATATTTTCATTTTGATTATATTTTCGCGAATTTGATAGTTAAACAAATCATTTTACGGAGTGAGGGACGGCTTTCAGTTCCAGCTTCCAATAATACTTGCATTTGCTATCACCACAAACAGATCTCAAGGTGAAACTTTTGATAAAATTGGCGCATTATTACAACGTTCAGTGCTTTCACGTGGACAATGGGGTTGTTTCCTTCAGTCAAAAGTAATACTTTTTGTCACTGAAATTGATAGAATAAGCAAAAATAATAATAATAATAATAATAATAAGAATCCAGTAAATACTTTCATTTTCCCAACAGTTATTTTTTAATTAGTTTTTTTAAATGTCAGATTTTTCAAACAAGGCGTGGTCTTGATAACGTCACAAATGATGATCTTTGTCGCATTTTTCTACCGCGTTTCCACGTTATGATAATCAAGAAGCGAATTAAAATTGCGCTCTACGCTTGCTATCAACCATATCGTTGCCAATACATATGAGTAAAGATACGTATAAAATATTTTGCTCTGTGAATGGCAACATTGAATGGCATTTCATCATTTGTGATGTCATCGTCAGAAGCGTAAACAATGAAAGCACATCGATTTAAGTAATTTTTAAAAAATATTAAACTTAAACAAATTATTTAAAAATGGTAAGATCCTATGTTTTTAAGCATGCTCTTTCAGAAAAAAAAAACTTTTAAAATTTTAGAAACGACCCCATTACATGTTGCCTTGAGTAGAGTTCGTTCTTTGACTGTTGGAAATTTTAATTTAACGGCAAGATCATGCCTGCTTACAAAGAATATTGTTTGTACAGAAGTTTTACGTATTAAGGGAGTTTTGCAACATCATTTCATTCAGAACGACTTCTGTAATGGGTTGTTTCCTTCAGTCAAAAGTAGTACTTTTTGTCACTGAAATTGATAGAATAAACAAAAAATAAATAAATAAATAAATAATTAAATAAATAAAATAAAATAAAAAAAATAACATGGTCTTTGGCGCATCTTTCTATCGCGTTTCCACGTTATGATAATCAAGAAGCGAATTAAAATTGTTCTCTACGCTTGCTATCAACCATATCATTGCCAATACACGTGAGTAAAGATGCGAATTAAATATTTTGCTTTGTGAATGGCAACACTGAATGGCATTTCATCATTTGTGATTTCATCGGCAGAAGCGTAAATAATGAAAGCGCACCGATTTAAGTAATTTTTTAAAAATATTAAACTTAAACAAATTATTTAAAAAAATGGTTAGATCCAATGTTTTTAATCATGCTCTTTCAGAAAAAAAAAATTTGAAATTTTGGAATCGACTCCATTGTGAAATTGGCGAACTTTATCCATTTTGGCACCAATGCCAGGGCGAGAAATATTTTTCTTTTGCATTCTTAAAAAAGGAGTACAGAAATGTCTATTTGCAAGGAACTGACTACGAATCAAGTCCCTCTTTAAGGTGGGGTTTGTTAAATTTTAACCGTTCGTGACAAGGCGGAAGAAATAAATGACAAGAGGAACATAGAATGGGGAGAATGAGACATCAAGCTTTTTTTGAAGAACGTCTATGAAAAACTGTGATATGTGGCAAAGGGAAGAGGGTTTATGGGAAGTGTGAAACTTTGCCACAAAGGGGAGAGAGATCAAAAGATTTGAAGAGTGCATTTGTCAGTTTTCCCCTAAACCGTAAACAAATCACAAACACGATTCTTTCAAAAATAGCACTTTTATTGCGACGTCCAGTGTTTTTGAATGGACAATTTTTAATGAAGCAAGTAGGATTTGTTTATTTGACTGTTTGGAACTTAATAATTCTAACGGCAGAGGTCGAGGCAACTTACTCAATAATATTAAACTTATTAAAAGAAGCATAGTTCATGCAGAAGTTTTACGTATAATCTAAATTTTGCAGGATCATTTCATTCGGGAAGATTTCGATAATTGTTAAATTGGCAGGCGCTCTTCATCTATTGGCGTCAAATTTTTGGCACCAATTGCAGCTCGAGAAATGTTTTTACTTTGCATTCGAAAACAAAGAGTAGAGAAATTTATATTTGCATACGGTTGGCACAAAATAGGAGTTGTCCACGAATAAAGTTCCGCTTTAAGGTGGGATTCACGAAATAGTAACAGTTTGTGACAAGGGAGAGGAAAGACATGACAAGAGGGGCATACAAGGGGGGGAAATGTGACAACAAGCTTTTTTTAATAGGAACGTTTATGGGAAACAGGGTGACATGTGACTAATGGAAGAGGGAGTATGGTGAAGTGCAAAATTTGTGACAAAAAGGGGAGAGGTTCGAAAGTGTTGAAAGGTGTGACATCAGTTATGCACCGCCCTTAACCATAATCAAATCTCAAAGACGACCTTTTTTTTAAAAATTGTACTTTGTTTGTGAAGTCCAGTATTTTCGAATGGGCAGTTATATGTTGCTACGAGTATAGTTCGTTCATTTCATACTTGGAAATTTATATTTCTAATGACAATATCAAAGCAAATTACTCAATAATAGTAGAAGTTTTATAAGTAATATTGTTCACGCAGAAGTTTTACGTATAAACTGAGTTTTGCTGCTTCATCCTTTCTAAAATTGGATGATTGGCGATTTTTATCCATTGGCGTGAAATTTTTTGTTTCCAATACCAGCGCGAAAAATGTTTTTCCTTTGCATGCGTAAACAATGAGTTGGGAAATGTCTATTTGCATAGGGTAAGCACAAAACAACATGGTATCCAAAATAAAATTATTCAAGCCAGGAATTTGACGACCACACCAATTTCTTGATGGGGTTGTTTTCTTCAGTTAAAAGTACTACTTTTAGTCATAGACTAATAATAAGAGTAGACCAAGTTTTCTCATTCTTGCTGATGAAGAAAATTGGTTCATAGATGTATCATGTGACTAGTGGAAGGGCTTGGCGAAGACTTTGGCAGCATGGTTGCCAGATGGCAGCATTATCTATAGTTTGGCACTCGACATGTATTTTAAGACAATGTGTTTTCATTAAAAAAAACTTCCAGGTGCAGAGATTGAACAGTTTTTCTTTTAGTTATGCGTTATTTTGACATTAGTAATAGTTTTTGATCAGTTTTCGGTAACTTTTTGATCAGTTTTCGGTAACTTTTATTTCATTTGGAGCTGTCAGCGTTGGCGTGAACGAAATGGCGTAAACGTTTTGCGTTAGCACAAAACTGTACTAATCGGTATCTTAAATTGAAACTGTAGGTAAAAATCTTACCGTTTGCTGATTCTTCTTGGTCGCTTGCATCTTTTATTGCTTAGAGCGTTATTGAAATTGACTAAAGAAAATGCACAATATATCTAAACGAAAAACTCACTATATTAACAAAATATTTACAATTTAGAATAACAAATTTACAAATCGGACTCCATAAAAGATCATTCTTCCGTGTTCCATCAATTCTATTTATTTTATTTCGCGCTGGCGTTGATCGTCTGCTACGATTAACGCCCGCTGTTGCTAGGATATCCACCAGTCACATGGTTTGGTTTATGAGCAGCAAAAGGGTTGCCATAGCTCGGTCTACTCTTATTATTAGTCTATGCTTTTAGTCAATAAAATTGACAGAAAGAGCAAAAGAAATAACGTGGAGCCACAAAAAACTTTTATTTTCCCGACAAAACTTTTATTTTCCCGACAGTTAGTTTTTATTATTTTTTTTTAATGTTTGATTTTGAAATAAAGCGTGGTTTTTATGACGTTACAAGTGACGTACTACTCCGGCGCGCTACTCCATAGCCGAGCAAAATTTTTACGCTTTGCTGTCAACCATGTTTCCAGGTTATGATAATTTGCGTTATGCAAAAATGACAACAGTGAATGGCATTTCATCGCTTTTGATGCCATGTGCAGAAACGTAAAAAATGAATTTCAATCTGCGCATCGATTAAAATAATAGTTAAAAAATATTAAATGTTTTCAAATTATTTAAAAAATGGTTAAGACCTTTGTTTTTAAGCATGCTTTTTCAGAAAAAAAAAAACTTTTAAAATTTCGGAAACGACCCCATTACCGAAACATCCCCTTTCATCCATTTATTTTGAGATTAACAGACAAAAAGCAAAATTGAAATAAATTATTACTGTTTGTTATTTTGTGCACATATAAAAATTGTATGCTTCCAGATATGCAGTAAACATGAGTAAGAGTAGAAATAAAAATGTTAGAATTAGTTAAATTCATACAAGTTTTCTCAAATATTCATTTATGAATATGGTCGAATTTCGACCACTGGGCGAACACTAGTACATATGAATGCGTGATCAAAATGGCCAAAGGTCGCACTTACACCGCCGCGTGGGGAAATTGTCTTAGAAGAGATCTTAAAGTTTTTGCTTGTTGTTTAATTAGGGTACATTTGTGTGAAAAAATTTAGAAAAGACCTGAAAATTAAACTTAAAAAATTGGTAAACACACAAGATTTTTTATCAGCGCACCATCATTCAGAAAATGATCTTTGCAAATTAGGATGTGCACTTACCCGAACTTAACTTCTATAGAAGTGGGAATAGATAAAGCTTTAAACAGTTAAAATGATTCACGTATTAAGTACATATATCGCAGTCTTAAAATTTTGTTATTATTTTAAGTTAATCCTATCATCACATTGTGGCTTAAAAACGATTTTTCTGAGACAATAATTAACTGAAAACTTCTAAAATGACTTATCTGGTGTCTTAAAACAAAATTTTTAGAAGAGCTTTATAAATTTAAATAAATGGATATATATTTATATTTTTTAAGTTCATGATATCGCAAATTAGAGACTTAAGCTATTAAAACTTATTTCATCAATGTACAAGTGGTCAAGTGTCACAGCTTTGATGAAAGATAGTATTGATATTGACTCAGAGTTTTTAGTGTCAATTATTATGTTTTTAGTCATACAAATGTTATTAGAATTACGTACTCTAGCACAGCAAATAGCTGGAAATTTTATGTGTTCTGGCTGACCATAAATGAAAGTGTTTTCACATTATTTGATCATCTTCATTATTTGTCACTAAGACTCACACTTCGTCTTACCATCTTTACTCCCCTTATCACATATCACGCTATTTTATGATATTTTATAAGAGCATGTTTTTTTCTCCAACCAAAATATGTGTACTTATTCTTACCCCCTCTCTTGTTACCCCCTCCCTCCCCTTTGTCACAAACTGTCACAAGTTCACGATCTTCCTACCCCTCAACGCTTAACGTCATTTGTGGACAACGCTTTCAAGATCTGATTTAGTTTTAGCATTATTTATCCGTTTTGCTTTAAAACATTGCAGTATTAAGTAGTGGCCAGTCCGCATCAGAAGTGGCTACTGCTTCAGTAGTGGCCACTTCAATGTTACTTAGAAGAAAGAAATGAACAATAATAATAATGTGATTAATATATTGGTACTTTAATATAACTATCATACTGAATCAATTTTATTCATCGGTTATTTGAATTTAAAGTAAGTAATATAAATTCTTCTGATGGGGGAGAATGTCAGATGACCACTCCTGAAATTTTGAGATTTGGAGTACATCGGATTAAATTTGAGATTTGAGAAAAAATAGATAAAAAATGAACAAATAGAATTTCCGGCATTATTAGAAAATGGGACGATTAAGGAAGAATTGGACTATAATGCTCTCATTGAGTTTCAAGAGAGTTTATCAATACTGTAGACCCACAATTTAAAAATATACTTCACTAGTGCGTTTTAAGATTTGAAGTATCCATTACTGAAGCACTGGCCACTGCTGGTGAAATTACCTTGCTTTAATTTGTTTAAACTAAACCTATTGTTATTTTGAAGTATCATCATGATGTATAACTTTTCAGCTATACTTTTACTTTATTGTTCCGAACAGATTGGAAAAAATAAATAATGCGTTTGGGAAAATTTTCGAATATTGATGTATTTTCACGTTTTTTAGTTTAAGTGGAAATAACAAAAGAATTATCAAAACTGATAAAACAGAAATGCCAACATAAATAATGAACAGCAAATTCTATAGAAAGTACAGCGTATAGCTGTTTTGAGACTACAAGTGAGCCTCTTCATCGGTACATCAGTTTTTAGCACTGATGAACTGGCTCCAGTGCATTTTCATAAATTTATTTCAGTTGCAGACAAGACATGTGTACATTACAAAGAGATGAAATAACACCCATGGCAACTGGTTAAAATCGAACCCACAACGTCTGTCTTACAACTCATAGACAGCTAGTAAATTAGGAGTTTTTCATGGTTCACCCACAGAGGAATTTGTTAGTATGGTTAAAAGGAGCATACGATCGTGGCTGATCTTTAAGCATCCGCTTTGACTTCATCCTCAACTTTTAAAGTAGATTGCCGCTAGATTCAAGTCATCGTGAAAGTTTGCTCCAGCATTAAGAGTTTTTAAAAATGGGAACGACCTACTCCAGAAATTGTGTAACGTTTATCAATGATAACCTTACACATTTTTTAGTGTTGTTGAAAACAACGAAGTCCAACCTATTCAATCAATCGAAGATTGATCGATTGATGCTGTTCAATACATCTACATGGTTTTAAATTAACTTAACACTCAAGCCAAAACAAAGTTGTATGCTATATTGTTAACGGATGATTTGTGAAGTATTAAAATTTTCACTGTAATACAATTCCCAGGAGCCAGCTCCCCTGGTTGATTCAAAAATTGTTCTGGTGACTAGTTTCTTTAGAGCGTGTCAGAGACCAAGATGCACTGAATTTTCCAAAAAGACTCAGAGACAATTTGTCTGGCGTCTAAAATGTCTTCCTAGCTCCGAAGGTTTTACAACTTTTGTCGATGTTTTAACATTTCTTCTTAAAATAATGTGGGTTTTTTTTTTTTTTTTAATATGGTAATGCTCAAGCAGAAGGTGTTCGAATCGAAAAGTTATTAGAAGAGGAAGCTATGCAATCGATGTACTAATAATTACTTAAAACAAAGATACAAAAAATGGCAGTCACATTCTACACAGTGTCATGAACAGTTTCATATTTTACAAATCCGATCACTTATTTTTTATCTCATTTTTCTGTAATATTTTAAAGTTATAAATTTTTATTCTACTTATATGTAGCAATTAGTTGAAGTCCCCCCCTTTAATGTACTTAAAATGTTGATTGTTAAAAAGCAATTCAAATGATTTGTTTTTTCTTAAACTGAATGAAAACCTAGAGTTGTCATCAACTGTGGTCAAAATTTGGAATGAAAAACGCACGGCAAGAAAATATGCAAGTGTTTTCCTTTTACTGGTTTATCGAAAACTATTCAAATTCTCAAAAGAAAGTACCCATACCCATCTTTTTTACTCTTCTTAACAGAAACCGTGACTTGCATTTTGTAAAATCACTCTTATTGGAAACTAATACTTTTTCAAAGCTCAATAGAAACTTTCCGAATACACAGCAAATATTTTGAATGAACAATTCAAGATCAATTTACTAACAATACATTTTGTTTCTTTACGAAAAACACGAGAAAATCGAAACTGCTCTTTTGCTTTCTTTCAAGCCATGAATCAACATTTTCTTACTAGATGTGAAATTAAAATCAGAATCGTAAACCATAACTTACCTTCTGAAGTCTCTTAGCAATTTTTCTACGCATATTATTCGGTAATTTAATTTTTTACTAAGATTGGGAATATTTATTTGAATCTAAACTGAAGTAAACTTTGAATGATATGTTGAATAATATGTTTGAATAATATAATTGATTATGACCAGACGAATGAACTAGCAGTTAACTTAATTATCTAACTCACACATGTTTCTAGATTTTCTTCAAACCATTTTAGTTTTTTTTTTTCCTTCTTTTTCTTTTATGGTGCAAACTCATCTTTGTTTTTTGTTTTTGTAATTTCAATTTTTATCTCATAAATATTAATATAGTAATAATTGCATCGACTAATATTTATGATTGTTACTGATGTGTAAGGTATTTGCAGGTCGTATGTCCGATAAAACAGGCGGACGTTTCCGAAATCTTAAATACGCTGCTAAGACGAAACCAATTTTTAAAGTAAAATTGCTGTTTGTAACCTAAATATAAAATTTTAGCTTCAAAATACAGTGGTGAACAAAACTATAGACTCATTTTTTTTCATTTTGTTTCAATTACAACATGACTCAGTTTAAATTATTTTCATTGAAGTAAAGATGAATTGTTGAAAAAATAGTTCTAAAATTAGTACATCTTATCAATTAAATTAAAAAATTCATAAAGTTAGAAAATTTGCAAATTTAATATTTTATCATTACGGGAAACCTGGACAAAATATAAACTCAAAGTTAAAAAATACAGGATTACGAGAAAGTTTCGTTCGAAAACGTTAATTTAACGCCATTGAATGAATAAATGTTGCCATCAGTGATTGCTAAAAGTTTTGTTTTTGGAAATTTATGAGAAACATATAAATGCACCGCTGGACAAAATTATAAACTCATTTTTTTTTCGTTTTTTCAATCATAATTTAACTCAGTTAAAAAAAATTTCGTTCCAGTAAAGATAAATAACCATCTCAGCATGGTAAAGCAGGATTGGCGTTTCTTAATGGAAGATAGAACGCTAAAGATTACCAATTAATACTAGAAGATCATCTCTTACCTTTTGCTCATCTGATTCCTGGAGGAAACTGGTTATTTCAGCCAGATAACGCGAGTGTACAAGCAGCGAAAAGTACAAAAGAATGGTTCAAGCGCTGGGGTAATAAAGTTATCAAATGGCCAGCTTGTAGTCCTGATCTTAATCCGATTGAAAATCTTTGGGGGACCAGGGTTCGCAAAGTTTATCATGATCGGCACCAGTACCAAACCACAGAGGAATTAAAAAGGGAAATACTTTCAGCATGGAACCATATTCCACTGCAGCTGTTAGAAACTCTTGTGAAATCTACATGCCCAGCAGCATATTCGAGGTAATTCAGAAAACTGGGGGCCCAACTCGTTTTTAAAAGTTTGTAGTTTACACTAATGGCTAGATTTAATACAGTGTTAAATTTTAAAACATTTAAAATATTGATATTTTTTTCACTTTATCCATGTTAATAGCAAAATTACATTTTCCTAAATCTATGCTATTGTTTTACTGAAGTAATTGCAAATGTTACTTAATTAAACTCAAAAAAAAAATTGTCAGCTTATAATTGTGTTTATGCAATATTGTAAGTTTGTAATTTTGTAATTCAGCATTGGTTCATTTTTGGTTTTTAAATGATTAAGTATTTGAATAAAATTCTACCAAACTTCAGTTTCTTATTTCTGAGTTGATACTTTTGTCCAGGTTTCATGTATTATAAAGATATTAAAGTTGAGATTTTTTTTTAATTAAATTATTTATTTTATAAAGTTTATGAGTTATACTGAATTTAGGACTATTTAGTCAGTTATTTATTTTTACTGGAACAAAAAGTTTTTTAACTGAGTTAAATTATGATTGAAAAAATGAAAAAAAAAATTAGTTTATAATTTTGTCCAACGGTGCATTTATATATTTCTCATAAATTTCCAAAACCAAAACTTTTAGGAATCACTGATGGCAACATTTATTCATTCTATGGCGTTAAATTAACATTTTCGAGCGAAACTTTCTCGTAATCCTGGATTTTTTACCTCTGAGTTTATACTTTTGTCCCGATTTCACGTAATGATAAAATATTAAATTTGCAAATTTTCTAACTTTATGAATTTTTGAATTTAATTGATAAGATGTACTAATTTTAGAACTATTTCTTCAACTATTCATCTTTACTTCAATGAAAATAATTTAAACTGAGTTATGTTGTAATTGAAACAAAAGAAAAAAAAATGGAGTCTATAATTTTGTCCACCTCTGTAGTATAGGGTAAGTGCTCCAGAAGTCGCCTAGTCTTCAGCAGTCGGCCACAGGGACATAAAAGCGCTTATAAATAGAATATGTATAGCTCAAAATCGAATATGATGCATTCCCACGTTCCTTTACTTGTCCCCAATTATCATCCAATAACAGTAAAGTTGTAATTACTTTTCGTTAAGTAGTAATGAGTCATTTTATTCTGCCCATCATCCTAGTTTGTGATTCTGCTTATTTTTTTTGTTAAGAAGACACATCATCTTTAAATGTTAAGTAGCCTTCCTTTTTTTGTTCTACAGTAAATTTGTTTTTACTTATGTTTTAATGGATTGTATAGCATAACGTTTCAATTAATAAAAAATTTTGAAAAAAAAATAGAACCGACTTCAAAATTGCTCTAAAAAATGAAAAATAATTTTATTCTTTAAACATAATCGATAATGCTTTTAAACATAATTTTTGAAGTTGGCGCAAAAACAAAACGTATAAAAAAATTTTGAAAAAAAAATAGAACCGACTTCAAAATTGCTCTAAAAAGTGAAAAATAATTTTATTCTTTAAACACCATCGATAATGCTTTTAAACATAATTTTTGAAGTTGGCGCAAAAACAAAACCTAAAATCCAGTGTAACCATGCTTCGTTCATATTTTTTTTCAGAAAAGCATCCAAAGTTACGAACGAAACATTTACATCGCTATTCAAATATGCTGTCATCAATGCATAATGTATGTGATAGTGAAGAAACTGGTCCTGGTTAAATTTATAGTTGTATTTGAGTTATGACTGTGAATGATTTTATTTATCGTTTTTGCGCCAACTTCAAAAATTATGTTTAAAAGCATTATCGATGGTGTTTAAAGAATAAAATTATTTTTCACTTTTTAGAGCAATTTTGAAGTCGGTTCTATTTTTTTTTTCAAAATTTTTTTAATTCATTTAGTGTAAATGTAGGTATTTCAGAAATAATAAGAAGTTACCATCACGAAACTTCACATTTTTTTCTTAAAAATGCCCCATACTAAAGAAAAAACTATTGACACGCGTTAAACTTTAAGCGATTGGCACTAAAAACTTATCATTGTTCCTCTCTGGAAATCATGTGTAGTTAATTTAATTATAACCATTTAAGTATTATGTTTATCCTAACTAATTTACATTCCACAGCATCTAAGTTGCTCATGATGCAATCCTGTATTTTCTTACTTAGCCCCGATCATCTGTTATCGGCATAGGTGATAACGATAAAAATACTACAGAGTAGTTGAGTCAAACCTAATGGTAGCATTGTGAAGGCTAAGCAGATCCTAATCACTGCATCACCTCGCTTCCAGGTTAGGTTTATCCCTACTATGGAGCAATAGCACTGAAGAAAGGAAGATTTTGATAATTCACAAAGGGTTACTATAAATCAGCAGGGTTACTAAAATAAAATTATTTACGCCAAAAATGAGACGACAGCGCCAGATTCCCCATTATCGAAGTATCCCTTGAAGAAATTTGATGCATGCTTCAGAGAAGCCTTCATTCAAAATTATCATTACAATTACTATTAATGTTACTGTTATATGGCACCAAACTTTTATAACAATGAATTTCATTTTGTCGCGTAGATGAAGATAGCGAAGACAATGAGAAAGCCAAATGAAGCGAATACTCGTTAGTCTCAACTAGAGATCTTTATTCAGAACCACGAATAAACGTTACATCTCCTTATATACAACTTGAGAAAGTGCTGGAACTTTCCAGACTTGGAAAGATACAGAAATTAATAGAAGATTCGAGAAAATACGGGAAACAGTAGAAACGAAATTTTAGTAAAATTCACTTTGTCCTAGTCGGGATTTGAACCCGGGTCGCTTGTGTGGGAGGCGAGAATTCTACCACTGAGCCACCGTTATCTACGGATGAAAAGTGCGAACTTCTCTACAATATCATTTTAATCATTTAATAGGGAAATTGCATAAAATTTACTGTTTTTTACTGTTTTTTGCCCATAACTTTTTTTCTAAAGAACAAATATGGTCAAACAAAGTAATGGGACCTAAGTTGAGCCATCCCCTATCCATTAAAAAAAGAATCATCAAAATCGGTTCACTAGGTGAGACGCTATGAGTGGACAAACAAAAAAAAAACATACATACGGTATGAACTGATAACCGCCTCCTTTTTGAAGTCGGTTAAAAATCCAGTGTAACCATGCTTTGTTCATATTTTTTTTTTCAGAAAAGCGTCCAAAGTTACGAACAAAACATTTATATCGTTATTCAAATATGTATTTGAATATTCAATATATTCAAATCAACACGTAATTCAATAATATTATTCAATTATGTCCTCAATGCATAATTTATGTGATAGTGAAGAAACTGGGCCTGGTTAAATTTATAGTTGTAGTTGAGTTATGGCTGTGAATGAGTTTATCTATCGTTTTTGCGCCAACTTCAAAAATTATGTTTAAAAGCATTATCGAGGGTGTTTAAAGAATAAAATTATATTTCATTTTTTAGAGCAATTTTGAAGTCGGCTATTATTTTTTTTTTCAAAATTTTTTCATTTCATTCTTTTTAGTGTAAATGTAGGTATTTCAGAAATAGTAAGAAGTTACCATCACGAAACTTCACCTGAATTTTTTCATAAAAATGCTCCGTACTAAAAAAAAAAAAAACTATAAACACGCTTTAAACTTTAAGCAATTGGCACTAAAAACTTATCTTTGTTCCTCTTTGGAATTAATGTGTAGTTAATTTAATTATAACCATTTAAGTATTACGTTTTTCCTAACTAATTTACATTTCACAGCATTTAAGTTGCTGATGATGCAATTCTGTATTTTCTTACTTAGCTCCCATCATTTGTTAACGGCAGAGATGATAACGAAAAAATACTGCTGTAGTTGAGGCAAACCTAATGGTAGGCTAAGCAGATCCTAATCACTGCATCACCTCGCTTCCAGGTCAGGTTTATCCCCACTATGGAGCAATAGCACTAAAGAAGGGAAGATTTCGATAATTCACATAGGGTTCTATAAATCAGCAAGGTTACCAAAATAAAATTATTTATGCCAAAAATGAGACGACAGCGCCAGATTCCCGATTATTATCGGAATATCCCCCCCCCCCTGAAGAAACTTGATGCTTGCTTCAGAGAAGCCTTCATTCAAAATTATCATTACATTTACTATTAATGTTACTGTCGTATGGCACAAAACTTTCATAACAATGGGTTTTAAATTTAATCATTTAATAGGGAAATTGCATGAAATTTATTGTTTTTTGCCCATAACTTTTTTTTTCAAAGGACAAATACGGTCAAAAAAAGTAATGGGACCTAAGTTGAGGCATCCTCTATCCATTAAAAAAAGAATCATCAAAATCGGTTCACTAGGTGAGACGCTGTGAGTGGACAAACAAAAAAAAAACATACATACGGTATGAACTGATAACCGCCTCCTTTTTGAAGTCGGTTAAAAAATAAACTCCTTCTTAGACTCATTTATTTCTAGACGGGTGACCGATTGCTGTACACTGAATTCTTATGCATTTCCAATAGTCGGCCATGGCAGATTGACCACTAGTTCTATACTGTTTAGTTGATGTATCCAATAATCGACTACATACTTAATATGAATTTTCTAAAGTGTATAAAATAGTAATTAAAATAAAGTAATGTCTTTCATCATTTTACTGCTTCTAATGTTGGTTTTAGTGAAGAATTCTCAGAAACAGGGTTGAAAATAGGTTGTAAATTCAGTCCGTCGCTGCTTTTAGAAGAGTTCTAATACTTAACTTGTCATTACCAAATGATAATTTATCGTTTTTTTATAATCAAATCATGTTGCGATAATGAAAGTGATAAAACACTAGATCATACAGCAATTAGCATTTAATCAGCAATAAATTAACATTTCCATTGTACAGAATTAAGAGGTAATACTTCAATAATTTCGTTATAGCTCAAATTGTTTCAATGAGATCTAAACCAGTGATTATTCTTTCTATAACTTATTTTGCCAAACTATTTGCTCAACCAAAAGTTCAAGAAACCTGTATTCTATTCAGAGTAATTATTCCAAATGTAACCAAATATTTAATTCATTGGGTTTTCTTCACAAGGAAATCAAAATTTACTACTTTAAAAGTATGCCGAATTTGTTTTAAAATAACATGGCTTCAAAGTTTCGTTTCATTGCTACCCACTTCATTTTAGTTTATTTATTGTTTACTAATGTTCTTGTTGAAAGCTGTAAGATTATCTTCATGACATCCCCCATTTCTTAATTTCAATTTACCCACATACAAGCCCGTCATCTGGGCAATAGGCGGGGGGGGGGGGGAACAATTGACCCTCTATATTTACAAAACATAATTTAAATATGCATTTTTGATTGTATTTCGATGCATTTGCCCGATAAAATGCACTAAATTTATACATTTTGCCCCCCCCCCCTCCCGAGAAACACTTTGAAAATACGAACGTGCCAGCATAATTCGTCTTACTTTAGTTCTAATAAAATTACTTTATTATTTTATAAATTTTGTTTTAGATGTGCATACGATTACTAATAAGTGCTTTTTGAACGGATTGTTACTTACTTTGTTTTGAGGTGAAATCGTTTCCAAAACTACAATTTTAATTTTATGTTCCGTATGTTGAAGTTTCGTTCTAATGAACATGGACCGGTTAAGTGTCAATCGTATTGATCATTAATTCACTCTTAATTGATCATAAATTTTATCAACTCTTTTATTCAGTGTTTGTCTTAGCATACACAGTTAAAACTTTTTGCACCAGGAGCGGGAAGGGGGTGGAGTAGAATCTACGTTCTCATGTTTTCAAAAATCCTTTCTCAAAACATTCTGTGCTTTTTTCATTCTTTAATTTATATTTTCGCAGAATATGATATTACTTTAGTAAGTGATGTAGAAAATAAATGATAAAAAAAATATTGCATGTGATGCATATGAAACTGGTTTCAATTGAAAAATAATGTAAACATAGATGTCACGAAAACATCAAGAATGCAGAATTCTTTCGTAATTATTGGAATAATTTATTTTGTAAGCACAATGCTATGCTGTAAGTTGCGCATTAAATTTTGTTTAAATTTATTCACTCGTATCCCATAAGAGTAATGAAAATGAAATGACCGATTACTGGGCTCATACATGGCCGACTACTGGAGCATTTTCTCGCGTTAACAATAGGTAAAATTTTTTAAATAAAAATAGTTTTATTATTGAAACAATTTAATGAGTCATTATAAAAAGGTATACTCTAAAGCCTTACAATGCTTTTGTTGTAGTACTGATTGCTGAAATTTATAGGTTAACAAAAAACAGCAATCTTTGTCTTAAATGACCGGCTACTGACGCTCTTACCCTATATTTACTATTCACAAAATTTAAGGAGCATTAAGACCGTGTTTTTACAGTTTCGACGTTTATAATAGTTTCATAGCATAAAATAAATGCTTTATCTAAACTACTGCAACACCCTGTTCCCTTAAATTTTCACGATTTTCAACTCAAGAAAATCCTCTTTTTGTGTGTGTGTGTGTGTTAACACGTAAAGAGACACATTCAAATCTATGCAAAAATATACAAGTAAAGCAAAACATTTTTTTTTTCATGTTTTTATTCCAAAAAGTAAATTAATTCTTTCAAAAAAATAACTTTCAATTTTTCTATCTATTAAAAGTTAGCTCATTTTCCCTCCAAAATTATTCTGAAAAACAATTTAAAATACGTCACAAAACAACAGTTATTCTGTTAAATTACCATACATGTAATTATGAGGAAATATCTCAAGTTACCAAAGCAAAAATTAAGTTTTAGAAGTTATAAATCATAAATATTAACTTGTGAGTTACCCTGTAAAAACGCATTTTTCACGAGATCAAAATCACTTTCTCGCAGGAATTCTAGCTCTTACCCACACCAACTACAAATGCATTCTCGTAAAAGGTGCGGTGTAAGGACATCCCCTTAGGGCACAAGCTGTCTCAGCTTAATTACTTAGCTGAAGTTGTTCGTCTCCCGGTAGTCTCATTTTACGGGTTGTAATTTTAAGCTCTTCGTTACCTACGTGAGTAGATCTTTAAATCGAGCAAATTCTGTTTACTTGCAGTTGAACCTAGGACTTTCAGTTTTCTTTAATTAGGCTAAAGAAATTGTATTTTAGAGCGTTATAAGAGAGTCGATAATTCTCTAAAATCATCAAACTATTCTCTAATAATAGGACGTACTTTTTCGACATGTATCTTCAATTACAACAATGTTACATGTATCTTGTTTGATCATACACGACAGAAATAGTATCATTAGGTTTTTTTTCGTTTTTCATTTTTTGAAAAACAAATATTTCTTTTCAGTATTTTTCGCAAACCTTATACTCAGCGTAATATCAATGGTTTACGTTTAATTAGAATTATGAATCGTGTTGATACCTCAATTGGTTAAATTTTAATTGTTGAATTAAGATGCTTTTTTAACTAACACGCATTTGCTTTTCAGGGCCCACGAGAGGCCGTATCAGCCTTGTCAGAAACTAGGAAAACGGTCTTTAGAAGGACCCCGCTTTTGAAAACTTTATAGGGAGATGGGATCCGAAGACCAATCTGACAATGAGTCCACCTTGACCTTCGGCAGCCATGTTAATTTTCCCTTTTATAATAATTAAATATTAAATTACTGATTGAAGAATGCAGATAATTTTTTGAAATTTTAAACACTCAACCATCACACAGAACTATCAAAGATTATGTATTTTTGAGTTAGTATTTCAATTTCTCCAATATTATGTCCCGTATTTTTGTTTCAAACGATATATCGGACGGATAGAAATCTAAGTATCGTTACCGAAGTAATAAATATATATCGATATATGACGATATATCGGTATATCGCCCAGTCCTAGTAGCAACGTTTAACAGGACATGCAGTTATGCAGCTTTTTTTCTTCAAAAAGAGCATACGACCGCCGCACGTGTATGACCAATTTGCTTTTTTATGGGATACCAAACACGAAAACGTTAAAAAAAAAAGATCAAATAATTTAAACTGCAGAAAAATTTTATTTACTGCAAATTCTTACATAACTATTTAACTATATAATTAAATATTGAGGAGAATTAGGCTTGATGAAACATCGTGCATCACATTTAACTCTCAACTAGTATCACAATGAAAGCTACTCATTTCTCTTTCTCGTTGTTCCGAGGCTAAACAAAATGATCTTGTTTCCTAGTGAAGTGCAATAAAAGTATTTTTCTATATATCTCCAAAAATGAATTGGTTAGTAAATAAAATTATTAAATAAAAACAAGTAACCGGATGCGTAAAAACAAAAAAAACTAAAAAGAAAAATGAATAAGCTCAGTAGTTTAGAATGTTATTAAGTACTACTGAATAACTACACCGTTGAAGTAGTTTTATAACCGTATACACAGATAAGAAAAATCATAAAAATTCAAAAGCAGAATAGAAGGATCAACAGTCGGGGCCCATTCCTTTCTGATTCAAGGAACCCTGTAAAATCTGAAGGGTCCCCGACTGTTGATCCTTCTATTCTGATTTGAATTTATGATTTGCCTTATCTTTGTACGGTTATAAAACTTTTTCAATGGTGTGATTATTTAATAGTACTTAATAACATTCTAAACTACTGGATTTATACATTTTTTTTTTCTTTTTCGGTTTTTACGCATTCGGGTTTTTTGTTTTTATTTAATAATTTTTTATTTTACACGTTTTAGTAATTTTTATTGACTCAGTTAATACGATTATAAGACGGTACATTTTGCAATCTTGTTATTTCATTGGGAGAGTTTGTTTGTATCGTGAGATTTATTAAGAGGTCAAAGTACCTTTCAAATATTTTTTTAAAATTTAAGTAAATTTTATATTTTTCTGAAATTATGACATGCATACTTATTTCTTAATCAATAATTTGTTTTCAAAATTTAAAAATACTGCCTACTTTTTTTTAAAAATTCAAAAAATTGAAGAAAATTTCAATTTTTTGAAATTTATAAGGCTTTTTTATTTTTGCACAAATTATTTTTTTTTTTTTGCTAAACGATCACTATAATCATCTCTAAAAATCTGTGCATTCATTTGCTTATGAGCTTGTAAGAAACTTTTCTGTGATTAGTTATGTAAAAAATCAAAGTTTTTTTTTTTTTTAATTGGTTTTTAAAGATTTAACATGCTCTAAACATTTGAATAATTTATAAAATGCTTATCCAATGCACAGTTCTGTCAAATATGTTTTCCCAATTGCAAAAAGTATTACTTTAGAGCTGTATCTTTAATAGAAAAAAATCCTTAGGGATTCTAATGACATGAAAACACAAAAATACCATCATCGAGAAAAAGCAGTTTTTCTTTTGCATAAGAACACATAGCGAGCATGGCCTAAAACCACTCATAACTTTTTAAGTATTTAAACTAAAGCAATGAAACGTTTCCCTGTGTTCAGAATAGTTTTTACTTTTGAAATAAGCAATACATTTATTTTTTTGATCGTATCATCATTATTGAGGTATTGTAACCCCTTAAGTAACTTGCTGTGGTCTAAACTACTGCTACATGGGCTTGACCTTAAGTCAATCACAGCACAGCTATATAAACAGCCTGTATAACTCATGATGACGCGAAATTTGAAACGTCGTCAGTCAAGTCTTTCTCGCAAAACAAAAAAATGCCTCTTAAGAAAGTACTCGTCGCGAAACTCAGTATCTTGAATCAAGGCAAAAACAAATGCAACATGTTAGAAATGAAAATCGAATTAGTAGACTTTTTTTCTTTTGGTGCTTATTTCACGGGTTTATTTTGATGAGGACTACAATCTGAGTGTCTTGTCTTCGTTACGCATAATATATATTTTATTACAGTACCGAATAAAGATAAAGAACACATGAAAGAATTTACATCAGAAAGAGGGGAAAGTACATCCAGAGCGAGGGTGTCTTGACCCACCGCCTCAAATGGGAGAAGCAATCGCTTAGATCACTCGGCCAATGAGACCCCAATTAGTAGACTTAGTAAACAAAAAATTTCAGGCAGCAAAAACTACCTGCATGTGTCGCACGCAAGTAGCGTGCGACACAGTGTGCAACACCTAACGTGCGCCTATCCCAAACTGACAAAATATGACAACTGATTATTGACATGGTGAATTTTGATTACTGTCAAGTGTTTAGTGACACTCCCAAGGGTAAGACAAATCGATTGGCGTAAGAGTTACCAAAATTGGCCAAGGCGTTTAGCCTGCAGAACGCTACAAAGGAACAAACATACATACATAGACTTATAAACACATTACCATCCTTTGCGTCGCGCACGCACAGTCGGGTAAAAATTCAGGCAGCGAAAATTACCTGCATTTGTAGCACGCAGGTAGCGTGCGACACAGTGTGTGACACCTAGCGTGCGTCGATCCCAAACTGACAAAATGGCAAATGGCTTTTGAAATGGTACTTTTGATTACTGTCATGTGTTTAGTGACACTCCCAAGGTTGAGACAAATCGATTGACGTAAGAATTACCAAAATTGGTCAAGGCGTTTAGCCTGTAGAACGCCACATAAAAACGGACATACATACATAGACTGATCAACACATAACCCTCCTTTGCGTCGCGCACGCGCAGTCGGGTAAAAAGCTGGACCAGCACGCTAAGATAATTTGTTGTATTTAAAGATTTTTTTTTTAAATACATTGCCGTGCATAGATGCAAAATTGACTGTCTTCTACGGATCCCACATTAGTAAGTAAATCCAAAAATAAAGTTTAAAGTTCGTAGGTAAAGAGTAAAGTCAATCCAAAAATGAAGATTCGTCTGAACTGTGCTTACCAGTGTGAAACACCATAAACTTATCCTATCTAAAAGCAATTGCATAATCTCAATCAGTGTAACCGACCTTTGCTATGTTTTTGGTGAAAAAGCTATTCAGTCTTGTTAAAGACATTAGGAATAAAGTCAAAAAAAAAATATTGGATGTCAATTAACTAGACCATTGATATCGAAGATTTATAAAAGAAAAATATGATCATTGCATGAAATGCTAGTTAATAGCCACATTGGGAAGAAAGTATTTGGAATGGAGTAAAAACCGAAAAAAATAAGTATTTGATCAGTTTTTATAGAAAAATTGTGCTTGATCTGTTGTGAGCGTATGAGGTGCACGGAGACCTAGATTGTTGATGAATTTTCGTGATGAAAGTTTCCATTTATCTAGGAGGGAACGTCGAGAGAGAGAACGTAGATGGTTTCTGACAGTTCGATTGCGTATACATCCCTGATAGTATACATCCCTGGCGTTTCATTAACCTTATAAACAGTTACCGACGTTGTGTCAACGATGCTGAAAGGTTTATGATGCATTTACACGTAACGTGTGCTACCGGGAATTCCATCCTTTTCTTACGGCTTTGCCAAAAGCCTCTCTAATTAAAAATCACAGTACGTCCTATATCAAAGTACGTCCCTTTTATCCGTTTCTTAGGAGCATTTCTTTTCTTCCCTAATTTTATCAAGTCTTCGAAAAAAGATGATGCGGTAAATTATAATATTAACCTCAAATATCTTCACACTTACTACAGCATGCTGCTACTCCTACTCTACAATTCACATTCACACATGCTTTATCAGTTGCAGAATGGAGTGTTTCCATCAGTTAAAAGTACTACTTTCAGTCACTTGAGTTGACAGAATGAGCAAATAATAATAATAATAATAAAAATAATAATAATAATAATAATAATAATAATAATAATAATAATAATAATAATAATAATAATAATAATAATAATAATAATAATAATAATAATAATAATAATAATAATAGTAATAACATTGACCGAGGAAAATCTTTAACGTTTTAAGTTTTAGTTAATTTTTTTCAATGTCCGATTTTTCAAATACGGCGTGGTCTTTAGGACGTCACAAGTGATAAACTTTGGCGCGCTACTCCACTGGAACGCTGAATGCTTATGTTTGCTGGCTACCGTGATAACAGATTATGATAACTTAGGAGCGAGTTGAATATTGCGCTCTGCGCTAATGGCATCAGAGAATGTCATTTCATCATTCGTTATGCCATGTGCAGAAGGGTAAAAAACTAAATTGAATCTAAGCACCAATTAAAACAAGTGTTAAGAAATATTAAACTTTGTTTTTTTTTTTTTAATAGTAAAATTATATTTTTTAAGCATACTCCTTCAGAAAAAACTGCTTCTAAAATTTTGGAAACGACCTCATAATTTAATCTCAAATATTTTTAAACTGCTTTCTAAAGAAAACAGATGAAAAACGCATAACTAAGGTGCAGATGTTCCTTAATAAAGGGAAAATGGCACTTATTTAAGGAATATATACACAAGGCCGGTTCAAAAAAAACTTTTTTTCAGTTAGAGTCCAGGACACCGCCTATTTTTTAAGACATACTAATAGTATTATGCTGTAAAAGTTTTAGCTTCTGAATAAAATTTTAAGAGGATAGTTAATGACCCTTAACTTAACATTAGCCATAGCATAAAAAATGCCACAAATTTAGAAACATTTAATTTCCCCAGCTGTTTTTCTTGTAATTAATTATTTTATTGCAATGTATATGCATATTACTCGTGTATATTATAATATAGCATTGTTTTTTTAGTTCAATACTTTTCTTAACCCCCCTTCCCATAGGTATAAAGTTTGGGGGAGGAGCTGAGGACGCTAAAATGTTTCCAGTATATTGCTATCCACAAGTCCCACAACTTGTGTTGTCTAGGAGAAACCTTTTTTACATGTATTTTTGAACCACCCTAATATTCACCTTTAATTTCAGTAATAACAGTCGCAAATGTGGCCTTTAGGTGACTGAAAAATGTACATGCTCGAAAAATGGATATCAGTTTTTGCGGTATCTAAACAATGCAGAAACTTTCAAATTGTTACATTTAGCATTTAAATTTTAGTTACAATTAATAATGTTACCTGCAATTAGACATTCAAAGAAATCTAATTAAAAACATGTTGCAAAATATATATTCATTTCTATTTTATCTGTTTTTATCGAAAAAAGTATAGGATCCGGGTAAATTTAATTCTTAAAAAAAAACCCTGTTTTAGAGATTCTTTCTTATTTTCTTTGCTTGTTTTCGGAAACACAATGCTCATTTACCAGTGATACTTAATAAATATGAATTTCTAAGAGCTTTATATTTTCATTTTTCGTATCTATTATTTTTAAAAGAGCGTATTTTTAAAGATGCATTCTCAAATGATATTATCTTAACACGTCTGACATCTAACATTTGTTTCCATAGAAACATAAATAAATAAGCCGCTTCAAAACAAGCTCAGTTGTAAAACTTTAATGAAAAGGTACGTTCTTAAATGCATATACCTTTTTTTTTATTGCCAGATAAAAAGAATTTCTTGCTATTTTCGTTAATGCATAATTAAAAGTGTACTGGAAGCAAAAGAATCTGATACACAGATTAATAGCACAGCAAATTTATTTGCTCTTTTAACAATCGCGCTTATTGTTTGCTTTTTTAATTGCGCTTATTATGCTAGATTAGTGAGATAAATGTATTTTATACTCCCTCATCATCGAAACACCATCGCAAACGTTATGCATTTTGACGTTGTATTGTAATCTGTAAAATGTGTCTTGCGCTTTGAAAAAAATCTTTTCAAGTTATGACAGTTGAAAGGATTATGAAAGAGTGCATTCTTTTTGATATCATTAAAACTCTTTCATCCATAAGCTCTCTTCACTTGGAAGGAAACAAGAAGTTCCATCTAGAACTAAACGAGTCTACTTTTCCGTATACCCATATCTACTTTCTAGTACCTGATCAAAAATACCTAAAATCGCAAATTGTTTCAAACATAATTTTTTAATATTTTAAGCCCATTTCTAGGAATAAAATATGCCTCACTTATTATGAGATACGTAAAAAAAAAATAAATAAACGAACAAATAAAATAGCAACACTTTTTAAATGAAGCAGCTGATACACTTTTTTCCATTAAAAAATTCTTTAACCGCTTTCAAAAAGAAAAAAAGTAATAAAATTAATAAGCTCATTAAACTAAATACATAATATCAAAAAGAAGACAACGTTTGTTTTTTCCCTGTTGCTTAGAAATTCTGATTATACCACCATGTTTTCGACAATATCAAATTAATTCAGCGTTCTCATTTTTAGCGAAATATTTCCTTTTTTATATTAATTTTATAGTGCATGACAAAAACTAATATATTCAATTGAAACACTTATTATTTTGTTGCTGACTTAGTGCATAGTTTTATGTAAGAGACAATCAGTGCCGAAGCCATCGTTGTTTACTTACTACATGCAAAAAAAAATGTTTATGTAAAAAAAAAAAAATATCCCTAAAAGGTGGAATTTTTCAATTTACATGTGAAGCCATAAACGAAAACTGGAATGCAGATCAAATTTGATTTTTTATTGTTAAAATTGGGGTTTCAATTTGAATCGCCATAATTCTTCAGATTTCAAAATTGTTTATTGTTATACATTAAAGAAATTAGATAATGGTCCTATTTGAGTACGAAACATATTATTACAAACAACCGTAAACTTTGAGTCAATACTTTAGTTCAATATTAGAGTAGCTGCTTCTTTTTTTCTACTCTTTATACACAAACAACAAAAATCAAACACTTTTCCAATTCAAAAGCCTAAGCAAACAAAACTAAATATTTACTGAAACGCATTTAATTCTTATTTTCAGCTCAGGATAAAAAATCTACCGAAGGTTAAAAATGGAATAATTATTATGCTATATAAAAAGAAAATCTAATCACATTTGCACTTATTTAAATTTATTACGTAATTCAAAATAGTTCTTGGAAATAACTTCAATTTAGTAGTTGACTCCAAGATTTTATCAAATCAACTTATGTGACATGAGTAAATATAGATTCACAAAACCTGTAATTTCATTGAACTGTTAACGCAAAAATGTATTGAAGACAAGCCTGGAGTTAACTCAATCAACTGTTTGGATTATCGAATAGTATACATAAAAACGGTAAGTACGATTTTAAAGATAGTTAATTTTGAATAATCCATAGGCAAACATATATTTCCAAAGGGCTGAACTGAAAATAAACTAATCATACTTTTAAATATCTTTTTTGTTTTTTAATCTTCATAAAACTGCACATATAAATTTGCAAATTTGATGTCAATAGGTCGATAAACAAGATTATAAGATTTTCTTAATTTATACGCGTGGAAATACACCACAATAGCATTTCCCTAAACCAATACCAAGGGATCTATTTTCACAGAAGAACCAAAAAAATTCTAAAAAAACTTTCTTTTCATTCCTCTGGCCCGACCAAAGCCAGAGCTTCTCGCTGAAAAATGTATTGACTTTTTGTTCCTTTGTCCTCTATGTAAGATCAGCTTACAAAAACTCTTATCGAGTTTCTAAAACTGAACAAAATGCAATATCGAAATGCTGAGGCAAACAGTAGAAAAGGCGAAGTTTAAACACCTTTAAATTCAAATTTTGAAAATCCAAATCGGAATTAAAAGTCGTGGAACATTATTCAAAACTATAAACAAGTCTTTGCAGAAAAACATAGAATGAGAATAACTTTCACTATTCAAAATTGAAATTATTCTACGGAGTACAGTAAGAAAAATAAAGAATAATTAGACAAAGTGGTGTTAAAAAAGGAACCACTAAACATTCGTTTTGCAATACAAAAAGGTAACAAATGTGCGGTATGAAAGATGTCGTACCGATGAGAAGAGATGAAATGGAGGGAGTGAAGACTTTCATTCATGAAGCCAATACCTCAATTCACGTGATAGACTTTAAAGAATAACATTGGATGAGAGAAATCAGGTTTATTTCGCTTGTTTTACGCCAAACGTGCCAATCATTCAGTCACGTGACTTGGGGGTCTTTAGCTCAGCATTTGCTAAGCCAATGAAAGGATTTGGTCCCTCCATTTTAATTCCTGCTCTAAGATTATTACGAGGGGTATGGCGTCAGAGTCAAAGATTTGGATTCGGACTGATTTTTGGGTAAAGGAGTTACATCGGAATCGAAAGTCGAAGGTTTAAAATTTCAAGAGCCGAAGTTGGTTATTTTTCCTCAAAGTACGTAACTTTGCCAGTGCTTGCGAATTCGGAGATGGACTCATATTGGGGAAATGTGTCGGAGTTGGATTTGAATTCGAAGACTAAAATTTCTGAAATCGGATTCGGAGCTAGAATCGGTCATTTTTACTTCGACTCCGCAGTCCTGATTATTACATTCTTCCAAAATAAGATTTCATAATCAGTACTTCATCCTCAGTACTAGACCTCATAAATTGACAGATCGTCGCCTCAGAGCAACAATAAGATAGGGTAAGTGCTCCAGTAGTCGGCCACAAAGACATAAAACAGCTTATAAATAGAATATGTGTAACTCAAAATTGGACATGGTGCAGTCGCACATTCCTTTACCTGTCCCCAATTATCATCCAGCAACAATGAAGGTTTAAATACGTTTTATAAAGTAGTAATGAGTCATTTTATTTTAAATGGTGTGCCTATCATCCTAGTTTGCGATTCTGCTTATTTTTTTTTTAAGAAGACACATCATCTTAAAATATTAAAACCTTTATTTTTTTTCGTTCTGATGTAAATTTGCTGTTACTTATGTTTTAATGGATAGTATAACATTACGTTTTAATTAGAAATTAAACTCCTTCTTCGACTCAATTATTTTTAGTGGGGTGGCCGACCACTGGGTACTGAATTCTCATGCATTTCCAATTGTCAGCCATGGCAGATTGACTACTGGTTCTATACTGTTCTGTTGATCTACAAACTGCGTACCTAATAAGGATCTTATAATGTTCATCAAATACTAATTAAAATAAAGTATTGACACAGCAGCAATTTATCCGTTTTAAGAAAAAAATCCCTTTCTAAAATTATTTCTTCTGAAAAAAATGTTTAAACATTCTGCCGAAACTTTTTTTGAGAAAAGGGCGTCATTTCGTCATTTTATTACCTATAATGTTGATTTTAACTTAGAATTCTTGAAACTTGGTGGTGCAAATTTACTCCATCGTTGCGTTTGAAATAAATGTTCTATTACTTTTATTGCGTTATTACCAAATGGCGATTTATCGTCTTTCTTATCAAACCATCTTACGCTTATGGTTTAATTTTACTAAGGCTAATTCTTTCAAATGTTGGTAACACTCTTTATTACTGCTTCCATACCCAAATATTTATTTCCTTTGATTTTTTTCTCTAGGAAATTAAAATTTATTTCTTGTCTAAAATAATGCTAACTTAGCTTCAAAATTGCATTACGTGGCTACTAATTCCATTTTAGTTCATTCATCGTTTACTAATATTCTTGTAGAAGAATGTATGATTATCTTCATATCATCCCAAATGTCTGAATTTCAATTTACCTACATACAGGCCCGTCATTTGGACAATCAGTGGGGGGGGGGGCAATTGCCTCCTCTGGATTTTCACAACATGATGCAATTATGCATTTTTGCTTGTATTTTTATGTTTTTTTTTGTCCTTTCAAATGAACTGAATCCATAACCTTTACCCCCCTGTCCCCCCGCCAAAAAACTTCGAAAATACGGAGCAGCCTACATAATTCATCTTACTGCAATTCGTTCACAACGAAGTACTATCACAACGAAGTAGTATTTTAGTTTTGTGTTCCGTATATTGAAGTTTCCTTCTAATGAACATAGACTAGTCACATGTCAATCATATCGATCAAAATAATTCCCTCTTTATCGGTCATGACTTTTATCAACTCTTTCGTTCAGTGTTAATGTTAACATAAACATTTGACACTGAAACCTTTTTGTGCTAGGGTGGGGGGAGGAAGGAGTCCAAATTCCTATTTTTTAGAAGCTTCTTTTGCAACATGTGATATCATTTTAGTCAATGACGTAGAATAGGGATTCTCAAACTTTCAGAATCTGCAGTCTCTTTAAAAACTGGCATGAGGTCAATCCGACATCTCCCCCGTATTTAATACAGGCAATCTAATTGCAAACTGCAGCTGATGTGGATAGCCGAAAACAAGTAAATAAGGAAAAATCTAGATAGTTTCACACACAAAATTTAACTCAACTGTTCAAAGTTTTATTTTGAACAGCTTATTACTAGAACATATGAAATCCATGATGAAAAGAAGTAAATACAATTTTTTGAGGTAATTTAGGATCCAAGTGAGGTTGGCGTACTCATTAGTCACTTTTACAATATTAATGAGAGGGTTCATTTTATTTTATCTGATATACCTTAACACCCCCTTCCCCCCGTCGCCTTGATATTCTTTTGCCCCCCCCCCCCGTTGGTTGAGAACCGCTGATGTAAAAGATAAATAATAAAAAAAAATATTGCATGAAATGCATATTCAAACTGACTTCAGTTTAAAAGATAGTATAAAGATAAACGTTATGAAGACATCCAGAATGCAAAATTTTTTCGTAATTACTGGAATAATTAATTTTTTAAGTACACTGCTGTGCTGTAAGTTTTGCATTCAATTATGTTCAAATTTATTCACTTACACCTCATAAGAGTAACGAAAATTAAACAGCCGACTACTGGACTCATGCATGGCCAAGCACTGGATTTCTATACATGGCCGACTACTGGAGCATTTTCTCGTATTAACAATTGCTGGGTTTTTAAAGTAAAAATATTTTTATTTCGGAATCAAGTTAGTGAATCATTATCAGAAAAGTACTGCCTTAAGATTTACATTGTTTTTGTTGTTGTATTAATAGCTGAAATTTATAGATAACAAAACTCAACAACTAATCTCTTAAATGGCCGACTACTGGAACTTTTTCTCTATCTAATCCCTGAAATAACACTAAGATATCTTGCTGTTGCTATGAGGCGACGATATATCAGGTGTCTCTAGTGCTCAGAGTATTTAAAAAATAAGTGTTTCAGGTTTTGTGCGTATAAGAATTGTATTTACATTAAATTAACCAACTCCAAGTATTTCTCTCGCTTCGCAAAATATCGATTTTTTAAAAGCAATTCTTAAACTAAAATGTTGTTCAGCTGCACATTCCATTAAAGCCAGTATAGTGTCGTACTTTGAAAGGGAGACAAAAGAAAATTTTGTTTTCTCAAAAAATATGGAAATGAATTGATACAGAACTTTATTGAAGCTTGTGATTCACGCTCAAATACTTTTAAATTAGTTGTTTAACTTAGCCACTTTAATATTTCCTTCAAACATTTCAAATATTTTCTTACAAAAGCATTGCCTTCGAGCATTCAATAATTACCAAACAAGCATCAATTCAAACTAATTAAAGCTTGGATTCAATTATCATAAATATAACTGAAAACAACTTGAGAATCAGCTATTGCAAGGAGTATTTTATATGTTGATTCGTTAATTAAATTCGTTTACTTGCACCACTTGTTTGGTTTTGAACTTTTCTATGTAAATTGTCAATGAATTTGAGAAATTTCAATGTACAATAGTTTGTTTCTTAAATTGAGATGTTCAACACAAAAAGCGCCTAAAGAATAGCGATCACTATCTAAATGTGTTGTCAATACAACTTGTTTCCGCATCTGCTAAACCCTCTAAAATAAAACAAAAAAATATATTTGCTTTAATCTAGGTTGAAAATATTTCTTGCACTTGAAATTTTAGCTCCCTTATATAAACGATTATGTTCCCCAGTTGTTCAAATAAAACCTCGAAGTTCTCCAAAAAAAAAAAAAAAAAAGACGAGCTGTCAGCTCAATCCAGTATTATTTAACTTTAAAACGCAGAGTATGCGCTAGTTTAATATTTAAATCTATAAATCAGTATAAAATAACTTTTTCATTTTAAACAATTTACGATATGTCTGCATTTGTTACCCATATTAAACTATATTACGCCATTGCTGAATTTTATCTAGGTCTATTACGTTAAATATATAATTTGAAAAACTTTTTAATAAAACGTTTTTAGAGCACTTTTGAGTTCTAACACAAAACTGAAACCCTTATAAAAGTAACCTATTTCTTAGTTTGAAAAGAAATTCAATAAATTCCATTTGTGTTTCAATTAAACTGATAACGTTTAAACTCATAACAGTTTCAACAAAATCAAAAGCATCATATACACCATTAGCACCATTGGCAATGAAAACTATGTCTTTATCTTTATTTTCTGGTGTAGGGTAGACCGATCATTGAATGATGAGCTTGTTCTCCCCCCCCCCCCAATTTCAATTAATTTTTTTTTTTACTGTCAGGTGCCAAGTGATAGTTTTTAAGAACATTTTGAACTATTGAAAATAAAATTATACTTAAGGGATCATTCTCTGGTCTTTCTACATTATTTTTGTAGTTTTGAGAATTGATTAAGCATTGCAAGTTAACCCCTTCAAACCTGCCGTTTGGTATACCGGACGTACACTTTTAACGGCTGCAAATCACTTAATAATTGATTAAAGTTTTTATTTTATTTTATTTTATTTTTTTTATTTTTATTTATTTATTTTTTTTTTTTTTGTAGTTGACTCTTTACATTCTTGTTATTATTATTTGTGAAAGGATTTTAGTTTTGGGAGCAATAACATATAGAGGTTGGGAGCTAGAGAGAATGGCTCATTTTTCCAACCATTGATTTTTGTCACACAGGTCTTTTTTTTGTGATTTAAAAAAATATATAATTTTTTTATTAAACATTTCGAACGCTTTTATTATGTTTTATTAGTGTTTTAGAACCTTCTACAATGCAGTTTATTTAATATTTTATCCTTCCTTAATCTGAAATATTAATTTCAAAAACATAACTCCGGAATATCGGACGCATAATAACTGTCATCTTTATTATTTTTGCCTACACACTTGAAATTTAGTCTATAAGATACTCTTCACCAAACACAAATGTCTTTGGTTAATTATTTCATAATTCCGACTGAAGGGGTTGACTATCTAGTACTTATTATCTCGAGTTTTTTTTTTTTTTTTTTTTGATTTTGCATTCAAGCAAATCTATACTAATAATATAAAACTGAAGAGTTTGTTTGTTTGAACGCGCTTATCTCAGGAACTACTAGTTCAAATAAAAAATTAATTTTCTCGTGTTAAATAGTCCCATTTACTGAGGAAATCTATAGGCTATTTTTTTTTAATCAGATTAACAGAAATATTTGTAATTGCAGATTAAATGTTTAATTTATTGTTCAGTTTTATGAATTCCTAATAGATGGCGGGTAAGTTTACTCATCGAAAGGGGGATGACCGATAGTGTCGATAGCTGCGAGGGCCTAACTCAGGCGCGTGGTCGACTACTCTGTTGTGGGACTATTGTGGCCAACGATCTGATTTTTGATTGCATTTCTCTTTTTCGACATTCAGGTACATAATTTGATTTTGTAGGATTTTTCTATTGTTTTTTTTTCTTTATGTCTTCAACATTTGTTTTTGTTCTAAAAGTTGAAGTTGAAGATAGTTACTTATCTAAGTTAATAATTTGATTTGTCGTATTATTCAACTGTGATTGTTCTTTATAACGTTTTTATTATAGTATTGTTTATTTGGCGAAACATTTTAAATTGTCGAAAAAAAATCCGTTTCACCCGCTAAAGTGCAGGGTTAAGGTAGCGTGGTTGTTTGGCTCGTTAAGCGATGAACTATACATGTGAAGGATGATTTTGAGTTTTAAAGCTACTTTTAATCTTTTTATGTGTTTTGGCGAATAGTTTTAAATTCCAAATAGAGTTTAATAAGTTTTTTGAAAAGGTGTGTACGCTGTTTAGTTGAAGAAAAATGGTCATTTCACATCAGAAGGGGATAGGGGGGGGAGGATTTGTTTTATTCAAAGGACTTAATTTAAATTCTTAGCACGGTCATCACCGTGCGGATACTGCTAGTATACTATAATTTTTTTTTCTCACGAACAACTTACTGTTCAGTTCTCAGACTTAACACCTAGAAATGAAGATTCAAAAGAATGGGCCTTCTTTTGAAGTTCGTTTGCACAATATGTGATCAAAAATATAACAATTACGGTATTGCTATAGTGTAATTTTTACATAATTAATAAACAACATGAAAAATGATCGCCGTCAAATATACTATTCTTTATGTATAGTTAAGTGTTGCGTACGGTATATTTTATGCAGTTTGTTGAGTTTGCAATGTCTTCAAAAAGCTATTCGTTATGGAAATTGACCTGCACTGATATTTAAATATACTAAATTAGTTATATAAAAGCAAATATATGAGGCATTGAGAAGCAAAGGATGCAAGTGCTAAAAATAAAAATTTGGTGCTAATCAGTTCAAATAGTAAGAGGGCCGCTCCTCTGTTTTAGGGCAAGATATGGTACTAGTAGCTCTGGTGGGTGCTGCTATACTGCTGGATTTAGAAAAAATAAATAAATGAAAGCCTGACTATGATCTGAACTTTAAACGCGTTTTACTCGTGACTTTAAGAAGTCCACCTATATCTCTTTGCTTCGCACTGTCTCATATACTGACGCACAGACGTTTTTTAGTTGAAGAAGATATTTAAGCAAAATATTTTGTTTTTAACTGTCTGATTACTTTTACTTTTTACACTGCATAAATTTTACGAATAACACAAGTACGTCTATAAATAACCAACAAGACCCAATTATAAATTCAATTAATTTTACTATGATCCGTTGAAAACGTACAGCCCTGAACATTAATCTTTTACTTTTAGTCCGTAATGAGCTTTTAAATAAAACAAAGGATTGTCTTTATTTTGTGTTCTTAATCTTTACATTACCCGATGTTTTATTTATTAGAAAAAGCATGCACAAAAGAGTGAGGAGAAAGGTAAATTACGACGCATTGGGAAACTAATGGATCACCTTTTATAAGGCTATCTTTTAGAGAAGAAGTCTTATTTCTTATTTAAGCATTAAAGGAGAGACGGCTCTTTATAATGATGATGATTTGTTTGCTGTTGATATTCCTAAGCCTTTTTAACTACTACTTCCAATATCAAGCTCACATCATAGTTATGTATTAGTTAAGATACAAATGACGCATTACGATAATCCTGAATTAGTTATAAAACATAAAAAATGTTTCTAACAAAAAAATGGCTATTTCAACGTCTCTATATTGTTGCTAATAGAAAGCGGAAAAATGAAGACATACGTCATCTTGCCCGGCTCTTCATCTTGCCCCGGTCTCCCCTACTAATTTTTTTCGTACACTTAATGATTTATTTTTAAATTGAACATACTACTTAAGTTATGTAATTCAATTTTTCTCACTTTTTGTTTTTACTGATGCAAAATTGAGTTCTTGATGTTTACTTACGGAATTTTTCGTCGTATAGACCGCTGATATGAATTACAAAGTACTTTCTTTAGTATTTCTCAGTAACATATACACCTACAGTCATGTGTATGAGTATAATTGCGCTTTTGTCAGTGACCAGTTTGCGATGTGAGCATTTTTTTCGGACTTTGTCCTATTTCGGAGTTGGGTTCTAACATATACAATGCGGCCAAAAGTAATGCAAGTTCTAGAAAGCTATCTTCTTTTCAAGATAAGCCACTAATAATAGTATATTTTAATTGAACAGATTTTTTTGAAGTGCAAATGTAAAAAAGAAATTTGTGGAAATAACAAGTGAATTTTGGACTTCAGTTACAGTGAGCACCATTAAAGGGGGTGGAGGGGGGGTTCAGCATCAAAAAGTTAATATTTTTACAAGTTTTCTCAAAAAATGGTAACCTGTTGTGCATGATTATTTTTGATTTTAAGAATATTCTGAATTCTTAAGAATATTGAAAATAAAATATCCACAGACAAGCTGATGACAGAGCTTTTCCCAAAGCACCTTAGGAGAAAGATGATTTGCGGTATTCACTGTATCTCAGCTGACATTTATCTAAAATCAAATTCTATTTGAATTTAGTCAAAGTATTAATTACCCACCCCCCTACGATCTCAGATCCTTTTTTATTTGACTTAAAATTTTTTGGGGGCCGTTTGAAGTTAAAAGTGCTATTTTTCACAGAAATTTCCGCTATTTTGGTAGTAAAATACGCATTAAAAAAATGAAAAAAAAACCTCAAACTCAACGTAAGGATGAGGTTTTTTACATGCATAATGTGTGAACAAAATATAAACTAATTGACCGCAATTAGTTTGAAAATGGTGGTAAACACCGACTTTGAAAAAGTGGTTTTGAGAAAAACGCGTTTAAAGTTTTCGAAGCTAAAAGGCATCAATTCCAGCTACATAGAACACAATCCCTGTCGCAGCTTCAATTTCATCAGCCTTTTCGTTTCTCATTATTTATTTATATTATATTTAACTAACCCCAAGCAAGCAGCACTGCCATTCTGAGCTTCCGCAGTAGTCGGAACAGTTGCATTCTTCGGCAGCTGTCGGAGCTACAGTTTTGAAGGAGCGGAGACAGAATACTCGATAACTGAGAATTTTTCTTGAAACGACTTGAAATTTTGGGAATATATTTTTGAAATGTTTAACTAAAAGACAAAATAAAAAAGAAAAAATCACTTTTTTGAAACTGCAACCACCCCGCCCCCCTCCTTAAATAATAACAACTGTTTTAAAATCTCGTTTATTCCGTGCCTAAAAGAGCTTCGACTATTATCAAACAAGAGGCAGTCTGGCGGTCTTTTAAACTTAATGCTCTTCGGTTCAGTCGCACTCAATTATTATTGTTATTAGGGAATGCAATACTGGACCAAAAATTCAATACCGGTATTCGGTATTTTTAAAACGTGATACCGGAATACCGGAATTAATACCGGTATTTGAAATTTCTCAAAAGATGCTCCAAAACATTTCGTTTCGTTGCCACAATTCATAATTTTGTACAAAAATTGTATTATTTATGAAAACGTATTGTGATCAAATATAAAGTGAAGGAAAAAATGGAACACATATCATAAGAAAACATCAATAATAGTAAAAAACATAGTGCATCTATTGAGTTATATCTAAGCCTGGAACTCATTTTAGTGCTCAACTTTCCTACAGTTGCAAATACTCTTTCTGTATTCACGCAGGTCGATAGTACTGTTAACAGTGCGTGGTATGCCTCCTCTAATTGTCTAGAAGGCTTTCATCTTCAAGTAATTTGCACATAATTTTTAGATAAACTTTTTTTTTTTTGTGTGTGTGTGTGCGTTTCTTTTGTATTGTATATATTATTATTATATTTTAAAATTTATAGCTAGTTGTAATTTCTTACCGAGAGACAATATTAAATATTCTAAATATTCCAATATTAATGTCATTTTCTCTTGAGCAGGAAAGGTTTGTGTTTGCTTTTTAGTAGCTCTTTGGTTTGAAATCTACAGCAAACTTGACGAAGTCTGATTTTGTTGGTTTCTCTTATTTGTTTTCGCTTTCTTTTCAAAATTCTTTGTAATTATAATTACCTAAATATCTCAAAAAATGTTTCAATTGATCATCCTTACCTCTATGCAAATTTTTAAGGCACTATATAATAACTAAATATTATATTGCCTAGCATAAAGCCAAATAGTGAGACAAGACAACAAACCTATGCTGGTGACAACAAATTACCATTTGTTATGCTAATAAGAAAAAGGTTTTGTCAAATTTTGTACAGTTGAGACAAATTATTAAAAAGAAATCATTAAGTATCACTGCAATTGATGGTTCGAATAAATTGTTTATAGGACATAAAACAAATGCATTCAAAATTACACTCGAAGTTAACTTTCACAATAGGGAAAGTGAGTGACCATGGAAAAACATGGTGCACTAAAGAGCACGAAAATACGATTCATCTCACAATCTAGTAATGCCAATATCATTTTGCAATCTTTCGCTACTTCGGTTTACTGTTATTCTATTATGCTTTTGAAGCCAAATTTTTACATCATTGGATTGGGTTTGGATCTGTGGCATGAAAAAGAAATGTAGATTTAAAAATATAAGTAGATTTTTAATAAGTTAAGTTGAATACTCTTTAATTGAAACTATTTATTATTTTCAGCTAATACCGAAAATTCCGATATTTTACCTCAATCACCTCACCGGTATTTTGAAATTGCAAAATTGGTCGAATACCATTATTTGGTATACCGGTATTGCAATCCCTAATTGTTACTATTCAGTGTAATTTGACGGCGGATCTTTATTTTACTTAATTTGGAAGAAGCTGAAACGGATTCCTATTTCTGATAACTTGAATATTTTTTACGTATTGTATTTTTTTAATAAAATTAAATTTGTTTTTAATAACTTGATCATATCTTGTCTCTTAAGTTATTTTAACATTTTGAAGAAAAATGTATCAGTTGAATTTGAAAAGAATAATTGTGGATGGGGGGGGAGGTTTCTTGTTTGAAAACGTGTTAGACGTTTAACATTTGCGATATTTTTGTCCAGTGTGCATTTAATCTCTAAATATTTTCACTTTCGTATTCAGTTTTAATGCAAATAATTACAAATTTCTGGAAAGTCTTTAAATTATCAAATGTTAAAAGAGGACAACCTCCATTACTAAGATGCAACACTAAACACTGGTAAACCTCTTTAGAAAATGTCATCGAAATTTTTCAGGAAAACATAAAAGTTTAGTGTCAAGACGTTTTACGATTTGGCAAAGAATTTTTATTGCTGTTCAAGTTGTGACATCTAATGCAGCGAAGTGCTGAAATTTGTTAAGAAGCATCGTGTAACAACAGATAGAAAATTTTAGGGAATTAGCTGCGTAAGACAATCAAACCTCTTTTATTACAGTAACATATGGCTTTCCGAGGAGTAGAGATTTTCCTCGAAAATTATTGATACTCACTCACTAAATATTCTAGTACAGTAAAAAACATTGAAAATAACATGAATTCATTACGCTTAAGAACAGAAAGCCACTGTAAAACATTAAAATTTGTGAAATTGAATAAATACCATTGTGCTTGAAAAGTATAAACCAGAAATAACGATGTATAATTGCCCAACATTGCAGATTATTGCAATTTTTACTGAAAATATTGGAATTTTTACTGTATGTGCCTGTCTGCATTTTTTACTTAAAGAATGCAGGCAGGCACATACAAAAAAATTCTCAAAAGCATGTAGTTTTACCATGTTTGAAATAATTTGATGTGCATGAACATTATAAAGAAAGTAGCATTCCAGGTTCCGTTGGAAAATCAGAATGAAAAAAAATCTTCTGTTTGTCTGAAGTTTAAATTTTTTATAACCTCGTTGAAGTTTAAACAAGCATGTACAAGCGTCCCTCGTAAGACGATATTTCTACAACACGGTTTCGATATTAAACGGTACCAAATTTGTGATTACTATAACACGGTTCGATATTGCACGGTACGAAACTTAAACTTTACTCTTCATGGTTTTGATGTAACTCGAATGTTATATTTAAAAAAGATGGAATTTCATTTTTGTTTAGTGCATTCTGTTAATGGTTGATAACTCTAATTAGTTTTTACTTTGTTTTTATGAAGCTTGGTTTCGATATAACACAGTACACATCCCTTAGCTTACATTAATTCTAAGTCTCGTATAACACGGTTTGGATATAACACGATACATCTTAACCTGATTTTTCTCGTGCACATACATAAGTATTATTAAAAATTAGTAAACATTTTATCTTGAAAAAATTCTCGTATAACACGGTTTCGATACTACATGGAACAAATTAACCGTGTTATAGGAAGGACACACATATACATCGATTTTATACTAAAGTTTTGGTATTTCGTTTCGGTAACATTTTCTTCATAACTTGGAATTTGGTAGAAGATTTTTGCAGTGACACGTAGCAGTCCCCCCCCCCCCTCAGTACTAATTCAACTTTCTTGTCTGGTACAAATAAAATAAAATTCATTGTTTTGTTATATCATGACATTTCTCTGAAGAAAACCTGCGTGAAGAAAATATGTTTAAACGGTTATTAATTGATTTTAGAACAGTCCAAAATTATCTTTTTTGTGCTGGATAATTAGGAAATATTTTCATTTCCCTAATGAATTCGCTGCAGTCGTTAATGAAAATCAAATAACTTGAATTTTAACATCTTAAATTCAAGTTCGATTTTTCGAAACCACGAATTACGATACCCTACACGTCGGGGTTCTTGTTTCTACAAATGGGTCCTGTCCGCCGGTATTGACTTAACTAATACCCGACAGTCTCAACTTTAAACAATCCTCTTGAAACAAAATATTTTCCAGAACTGAACAAACATCTGAGCATATCCCTCGTTCTGGTTAGCTGCGTCCATGTGTTCTGGCCCACTGGCACGTGCAAGTGTGGATGTGTGTGTTCGCGTGTATGTAGGCGTAAGCACGCATGTGTGCGTAAGCGAGTGTATGTGTGTTTAAGTGCGTGTCTGTATGTGTAGGCTTGTGTTTGTGTATGTGTGTAGGCATGTGTGGGCTGTGGGAATGAAGGTGGGGCAGCGACGGCAAAGATCGTGTGTGTGTGTGTGTGTGTGTTTTTTTTTTTTTTTTTTTTTTTTTTTTTTTACGGAATATCTATAAAACAGAAAATTATTGCGCTTTCAATGAAACTGAACTGGTTTTTTTTCCTCTCTTTTTAATGACAATAACGTTTTAAAGCGCATTTTTTTCAAATGAAGTGCATCTTCTCAACTCTATCAATGTTTTTTAATGTTTTCAAATTGTCATCTCATATACGCTATAATTCATGTTGCGATTTTGTATTCCTAATAATATTATATTCACAAGCATTAAATCCATATTTAGACTGTCTCACCATGTTTGGAAAAAAAGAAAACATCTTCTCCAAAATATGTATTTTTCAATTTTAATACAACTAAAATAAAAGTACAACTCAATTTCAATGTTACAATTAAATTTTCAGGAGTTTGTTTTTACACTAAAATTTTCTAAGTTTATTTAAACCTTTAATTTTTAGTATTAATGTGCTTTTGAGGTCTGTTATGAAAATACTCAAGTCTTATGCGAATTGTACTTAAAGAACCAACAGTGTTTTTTAGCAATTGCACTTATAAAAGCTCGATATTATAGCTTGCGTATGTAAGGTGAAATTCGCAACTAATAACATTATACATTTATTTAAAGCACTTATACATTTATTTAAAGCACAAGTTGTAATATTTATAATGCTAAAGTTTCAATTCAGTTTACATAAATATTTTTATTCATTTTCTTTCGATTCCCACCGGTGACTTAGGTGTTCTTTCCCCTCTTTTGTGATGTAAATTTTTTCTTGTGTGTGTAAATAACAAATAGTGCACTGTGTGCTGTCTTATTCGAAAACCTCCCTCCTTGTGAGGCAATCGCACCCCTCTTCCCATCAGCTGTGGGATATGACAACAACAATAACATTCAATATTTTTCCTGGTGTTTTTCCTTTTATTTTATTTTATTTTATTTTATTTATTAATTATTTTTTTTTGGTTAAGAGTTTTCAGGCACAAAAAGGTAAAATATAGAGCCTTACATTAGTTTTAAAGTGTAAGAATTGAAGTTATATATCTTGCATGCAAGAAATTTAGCTTCCGTTCTTGTAGTTCGTAAGTTTTGCTTTAATTTTCTAATTATCTATGCCTTTTACTACGCGTCATTATAGTTTTATTCTTCAGTTTTTTTTTTTTTTTTTTTTTTTTTAACTTCCAAGCAAGAAAACAGTTTTACGTGTAAGAACCTACATGAAAGATAAAATTAATACTTAAAGTTATGTTTTAAAAATAAAGAAATAATTTAATTAACTCGCTTCATAATTTGTAAAAATTTTTACACTTCTTCAGGCGAAAGAAAATCGTTTGTTTGACATGACTTGAATCATTAAACTTAAAACATTCTGAACTAAAGTACGTGTATTAAACGCAGTTTACATATTGTATATCCTTACTTTTGATTGATTCGCCCAATTTCGTACTACTTTTCCTAAAATTTGTAAAAGTGTTTCTTTGACATTAAACAATCAAATTATGTTTGTATTAAAATAAAGTTTCAAATATTTAGTCATATAAACTGAGTGGTCCATGGAACATAGTAATTGTACTAATGAAAAAAAGAACAGATTTTTTTTTTAAGGTTACTCAGCAGCAAAAAGGTTAAAAAAAATATTGAATAATACATACAGTAGTAGACTGATACAAAAAAAAAACATCCAGATATTTTTCTTTGGTGCTATTCAGACGAAAATAAAACGAAAAAAGTGTGAGGCATGTATTTGAGAAGTAAATCTTTATTAATTCTTGATTCCTGGATAGGTAAAAAATAGTAGGCTCAAGTAGAAATCCTTTAATCTCCATACAGAAGTTTATTCTGACCTCAGACATAAGTCAAACTAATCCTCAGAGGAAATCAGAACCCGTTTTAATACGCGTGTCAGAAAATTAATAAGAGGAGTCTATACCCCGTGTATGCATAATGTTCATTGTTAAACTGTATGTCACCTTTTCAGAAAAAATTTTAACGAAAAAAACTTAAAATTTTCAGTGTTTTCAATAGATATATGAAAGTCTACTGCAATGAAATTTTAATAAAATTAGGTTATATTCATAATTTATTAAATTTAAACCAATGGTCACTTTTCAAATGAAAAAAGAACCGGTTTTTACCATAGAAGCAACTGTTTGGGAAAAAATGTGCGTCCCAAGGTAAAATTTCCCTACATTATGATTATGAATAGGAAAATAACATATGGTGAAGAGTTCAAAGTAGTTTTAGAAAAAGAAGCATGACTTTTTGAAATTGAAATTGAAGTTTTCATGTGTTCAGAATCGCTTCAAAACGTTTGATTTGAATATTTTGAATACATAAAAACTTAAAAAATTAATTTGAATTCTGAAATTTTGAATTCATATTATGTGTTTTGCAATCACGAGTTGCGACAGGATCGTATTCATTGGAGTTATTGTTTCCAGAAACGGCTTCTGTACCCCCATGCCTGCCCCTTCTCCTGGACGGTTACATGTGTATAGTTGTGTGTGCACG
Organism: Uloborus diversus; assembly: GCF_026930045.1. NCBI lineage: Eukaryota > Metazoa > Arthropoda > Arachnida > Araneae > Uloboridae > Uloborus > Uloborus diversus. The sequence continues at coordinate 106,659,625 of NC_072731.1, forward strand.
TAGACCTGTGTGTACGCTCGTAGGCGTGTGCGAGCGTGCGTGTGTGTAGAACATGGACGCCAAAGACCAGGGGAAGCGGTTTCCGGGAGACAGTACTCATCAGGACCAGAGGAGCCGCGTCTGCAGATGACGGTGGTCGGTGGTGCTGCAGAAGCCCCTGGTCGAAGCTGAAAAATGCACGGACGTCATTCATCGGTCAAGTGAGAACAAAAAGCAATCGTAATTGCTCAATAATATTTTTTTCGGGGTTTTAGGGTACCAACTTCACTATCTTTTACCTTCAGTCACAACTCGTATATTTAGTACGTTTTTGTATATTTTAATGCATTGTTTTTCTTTTTTTAGATACAAATAAAAACATATGATTGTATATTATAATTTTTTCCTCTGAAAGATTGTCTTTAAAAATCATTGGTAAGGGAGAGGATTAGTTCATTGTCTCTCGTTTTCTCTTACTTCTTGTGTGAAACAAAATTTGGAGGAAATCATTTTAGTTATCATTAAGAGCACTTTGCTTTTAACTTTTGTCTCTTTATTATCTAATGAGTATGGGGTCAGTTAGGGAAACCGGAACCATGAGGGTACCGTAAACGCGGGCTACTTTGGCCACTAAGTCCTTCTTTGGTCCAAATTAAGAAAATAATACAACGTTCTCCGGAAACCTTCAGGAAGAAATATTTCAAACATATTTTGTCAGAATCAGTTAGAGAGCAGCCTCAAGTACTCAGTAATGTATATCGAGCGGTTTCATAGTTCTCCACATGGAGCAACATTACAGGTTTTGTGTTCATTGTGCTAATATGAGTCTTTATAACTTCTCAGAGTTTTACACGTAGAAACAGGTCAATATCGGCTAAGAGAAGTACCTATTTATGAACACTATTTAGTACTTTATGTATTAGATAGCTGTGCTTATTATTTCTGTTAAGGTTTTCATTTAAAAATTTCAAAATTGCAACATATCTCCTAACCTAAAAGTTACGACCTACTTTGCCCCAGCATAAAAACTTGAAAAAATCCGTCAGAGAGATTTTTTAAAAGAAAAGGAAATGTAAATAAATTAAGGATAAAGCATTTTAATGTTCTTTCATTTTCTCAAAAAGTAGAATAGAGCAACTGGATTTATTTTGTACTATATTAAAGTAAAAAGATTAAAGTAAAGATATTAAAGTAAAATCAAGAAAAAAAAATAGAATGCTCAGCGAAATATTAAGGGAACAATTAGATTCAAATCCTCAATCAGTAAAAAAACCAAATCGTCATTATTAGAAAATCAAATTTTCTTACGAATGTAATACTTTCTTCAACATAAAATATGCACAAGAAAATTTCAAACGGTTGATGAAAAAGCATTTCCAAAGAAAAGAAATATAAGAATAAAAAATAAAAGAAAATCATACAACGAAGCTAAATGAATAGAGTAGGAAAAAGTCACATAAGTTGCAACAATTACCTAGTTTTAAATATTCCCATTCAAAATGCACAATATATATATATATATATATATATATATATATATATATATATATATATATATATATATATATATATATATATATATATATATATATATATATATATATATATATATATATATAGGGTGGGCCGAAAAAACTTTTTTTGGAAATCTGTTTTTGGACAGTGCGGAAAAGTTGCTATATGGGCCCGTTATTACCCATAAAAAATTTCGCTAAATTTGTTTAATATTTAGCCAGCGCTATTTGACCTTGAAAAACTGAAAAAAGGGCAAAAATGCACTTTTCCAAAAAAAAAAATGGGGGGGGGAGTCAAAAATAAAAGTTTGAAGCTAGTTTCAGCAAACATTAGAAGTATTTAAAAAATCAGTAATCCAACGTCAGAAAGCACAAATATTGCAAAATATTGCAGACACGTGTTTCGGTGTTACAAGGAACACCTTTTTCAGTGCAAAGAAATGTGAGCTTCTGGATGAAAAGTCATCCGAGAAAAGCTATTAGAAGTATTTGTCAGTGAATTAGTTGAAATCCTCAAAGACTTTTATACATTTCGTAGAATATTTAGCTAAGCTCCTTTAAGACTGACACATGGGAAAAATGAAAAAAAAAATTTTTTTAAGTAGTTTCAAAATAAGTAAATACTGAAATGTTACGCAATACGTTACTTAGAGAAAACAGTGAAAATTCAATCAAATTTTATGCGACATTTGTACGCCAATTTTAAAAAATGCACATACTCAAATAAGAAATAGTTACATAAGATGCTAATTTTTTAATCTTCGGTTCCAATTGTTTCTCCTGGATAATAAACGGCGCTCAACTGCTTCTATTATTCCTAAGATTATGTTATAACTATTTTATATATGTTTGACAAATAGAGCCCTTGAGTATTAAAAAAATGTGAATCCTCTGAAGTCTTTTAAACGGGAGCCGGACATTTCGAATGTCATTGCATTATTATCTTTGTTTTGGTATACAACACGACTGTTATGTAGAAACGTGCGAAAAAGAAAGTAAAGCGAGCAAGCACAAGTAGTCTTCTATTTGGACCTGGAAGAGATTTGTCTCCTCCCGATCCTTTATTTCTTCCAACATATGAGGACATTATCAGATGTTATCAAATCACTAAGATGCAAATAAAGGGAGAAGGAAGTAAGCAACTATCTTCAGCAAGTGTGGCTGTAGTTGCAAAAAAAAAGTTATTGATATTTGGAGGCGCGCTTCCCTTCCCCTTGTTTCGATAAGAAGAGTGATTTTATCTTATTAATACTAAATATAATAGCGCAACAAAAAATACTAAAAATATAAAGAAGCAACTTTTACAATCAAAGCTAGGCAAATTTAAAGCAGAGGCTACGACTTTGACGTTTGTGCCTGCAAATGCGCAGATTTATATTCGTGTAATTTCAGAAAAAAAGCAAAAGTCCCTGATAGAGAAAAAAAAATTGGTAATTGATCAAAGGACAATAAGAAAAATGGCTATTGGAAAAGTGGATAATGTAACAATACATATTTCGCTCAATCCTGAACAGCTTCTGTTGACAATGTTGTTTGACTCAAGAAAATACATTCGGGAATTAGCTGTTAGGTGCATTCTGAACTCTAGAAATAAGAAGACGAAGAGCTCGGATGGTTTACGATTTTTTAAGCGTCCTAAACTCAATTTTGAAGCCATTGATTATGTTGATTTAGTTCATTGGGCAAACTGTGTTGCAACAGAGCCACCTCTTACAATGCATCTAAAAGACCAACAATTGAAAGAATTGTGCAAAGAACAGCCTACAGCTGCTTCGAGAAATTTCCCTGTCACACGGAAGCTGTGAAACGTTGTGTGAAACTAATAACCGAAGCTGCAATATAAGTTCGTGGTGAAACTGCACAAGATGGATACATTCGTGACAAACTTCAAGCTAGGAAAGAACTTCCATTTCCATTTGACAACAAGGGACAATATTATTCCAAAAAATAATATTCATTATGCATGAGGTATTATAAATCAAATTTGAAGATTTCTTTTTCAAAATTTTATTATCTTTATATGTAATTCTAGAAAAATGTATAATATTATTGCGTGATAATAATTACTATGATTAATAGTGCTATTTAATTAATTAGTCTATAATTTAATTTTGAAAAATAATTTTCAGAATGGTTTTTTTAAAAAATTCAATATTTTTTTCATTTTCTCTCCAATTTTTTGATGTCCCGAAAGGAGCAGTTAAATGCTCATTAAAATCAATGAAACATTTTTATGGGCTCGAACTGGCTTATTATATAACATTTTCGGTGCATTCCAGCAAAATATTTGGAATTTAGTTTTTTTTTTAAAAAGGTCGACAAAAATTCATTTTTCTCGGTTTTTTAGTGTCAAATAGCGCCGGCTAGATATTTTTTTAATATCCAAGAAATTTTTTGTGAGTGCTAACTAGCTCATGACGCAACTTTTGCGCGCTATCCAAAAATTGATTTCGAAAAAAAAAATTTTTCGGCTTATTTCGGCCCACCCTAATATATATATATATATATATATATATATATATATATATATATATATATATATATATATATATATATATATATATATATATATATATATATATATATATATATATATATACTCAAGAGCCAAAACATTATGACCACCCCTACATTTTGCAATGAACTCGCCTGGATGACGTCGTGGAAGGCACGTGATCAGGTGGAAGTGGTATTTAAATGCTGCTGCTGGAGAGTCTGAAGATTCATTCTTCCACTTACTTCTGTGTGTGATGGGAAAGGCTGTGGATCTAAGCGACTTTGATAGAAGGCAGATTGTAATGACTCGAAGGCTCGGAACAAGTATTTCAAAAACTGCACGACTCGTAGGTTGTTCGCGACCTACAATTGTTAGTACTTACGCAAAGTGGATAAATGACAGTAAAACCAGCAGTAGACGACATGGTATTGGACGTCCACACGCTATCGAAGAAAAAGGTCGTCGGAGACTGTCTCGCATGGTGAAGCAAAACCGAAGTCAGACAGTGGCTCAGCTGACAGCCCGATAAAATGCAAGGCCAAGTAGAATAGTATGGAAGCACACTGTTCAGCGGATACTGTTGGATATGGGGCTAGGCAGCAAACGTCCCACTCGTGTGCCTTTGCTGACCAAGCGTCACCGCCCACTGCACCTATGCTGGGCCCGGAAACATCGCGACTGGTCCATGGATCAGTGGGAGAGAGTTGCCTGGTCAGATGAATCACGTTTTGTCATGCATCACGGCGATGGCCGTGTCAGGATACGCCGTCTTCCGGGCGAACAGTTGCCCCCTCAATGTACAATAGGCCATACACAGGCCGGTGTTGGTGGTTTCATGCTTTGGGGGACGTTCTCTTGGGCGTCTCTGGGACCCATGGTTGTGGTACAGCAGACCCTGAAGACCACAGGGTATCTGAACATCATTGCGGACCAGTAGTACCCTTACATGGCCTCTGTTTTTCCAGCTGGAAATGGAATGTTCCAACAGGACAACGCCCCGTATCACAAGGCTAAAATTGTGTTGGAGTGGTTCAAGGAACATGATGCTGAATTCCAGTTGATGTCCTGGCTGCCTCACTCACCGGATCTCAATCCGATAGAACACATTTGGAATGTCATGAGATGGCAGCTCAGAGTTCAAAGACCACCATTTCGCAATATCTCGGATTAGCGTAACAATTGCTTAAACATCTGGTACAATCTGTCTCCGGCCATCTACCAAGGACTTGTGGCATCCATGCCAAGGCGGGTTGAAGCTGTGTTGCGCGCCGAAGTTGTTGGGCCAACTCGTTATTGACAGGTAGTCATAATGTTTTGGGTCTTGAGTGTATATATATATATATATATATATATATATATATATATATATATATATATATATATATATATATATATATATATATATATATATATGTATATTAGGGTGGTCCTTATTTATATGGGAAATTTTTTTTTTCGGAATTCAACAAGTGACGCCCCCTAGTTTTGTGACACTATAATAAAAAGTAATCAGTGCAAAATTTGAACTCGATCGGTCAATAATAACACGTGCCCCTAGGACGTTGAACTTTAACACTTTTGATAATTTTCTCACAAATCTTCGAGTTTTTACTTCAGACCCCGTACATCGTTTCTCCTATGTTTGCAAAATATTTTTACTGCGAGGTAGCCCTAAAATTAATCTTTTTAATTACTTCATATCGTCTGAAGATTTTACATTGAATTAAGAATGAAATAGTGCTTTAGAAACTTTATCTTAATCGTACGCTTTTCTCAATGTATCTCAATCGTGTGCATTTTTTTCCCCGATAGTCTTGAACTGTCTGTAAAATACTAAATTGCTTTTGTGACTCATATTTGGTAAATTGATTGTGAAATTCGTCGATTAATTTTACTCCTCTTTTAGTTGTATCATTTACAACTTTCAGCATTTTAACGATATCTCTTCCCTTTAAACAGCTTCCTTCATTTTGCCATGAATCAGGATCACATAGGAAAACATCTTTTGGTGTTTGTAACTTATCAAACAGTTTTATTTACTTGTAAATGATTCTATAAAGAGGAAGATCTTTACTAAGAAAGTATTCCAAATCATCTACTGTTATCTGAAATTTTTTATACAGTCATCAGACACGTCTTCCTATTCAGCAAGCATTTTTTTTGAAGTAGTCTTTTCCTATCTTCAAAGTCAATTCCTTCATCCAATACGGACAAAGCTACTAGTTCATCCCCTAAATACCATATGTGATTTATGAATTTTTCAATCACTGCTTCTTCTGCATGTTTGTCATCATTTTGTACGCTGCAGGTTTTTTAGACACTAGACTTTATATTAGTTTAAAAGGCCTAGAATGGGTTGCTGCGAAAAACTATATCTTCTTACAGCATTTAACTGTAAAACAGCATTTAGGGCATTCTCTTCATATAAGGTCAATTTAAATTGTTTCCTAAATATATAAATATTCAAACAATAAATTCCTTTTGCCACCCATTTGGCTCACAGATAAGCTCCAGGTTGCCGAAAACATATCCCTGTAGGAGGGAGGACTAAACCAAGAAATATTATTACACGTTATGAGAATTCTCTGTAATATTTCTTAATTCCGTTTTCTAAAAACAATATTATGTCATCAAATTCTTCTTTTAGAATTTAAGTGGTATGTGTACTTTTTGAATTTTGAAGCGCTTAAATAATGGAATATCGAGTCTAGAACTAAGAAAGGCAAGAACTTCTTTAAAGACACTCTGCAGTACGATTTCAAGTGCATGATGATAGCAACACAAATGCAATATATCACCGTTCAGCTTTTGTTCTAAAAAATTACATGCACAATTTTGTACAGCCGGTATTGTAAACCGCTGTATAAAACACTACAGCTTGAACAGTCAGCAATAAAGAGCAATCATCTAAGGTATCATATGCAACTGAAGAAATATCTCAGAAATTCTGAGTAGCTGTTCAACATTGGGACCTGAAGCTTTCATGGTAAGCCTATTAGCGTTTTTTTTCCAGTTACATCTGGATGTAGCTTTGTATCCCAGGGAATAACTAATAAATCTAAATTTGAATTCATGAAATCTGATTTTACCTCTCAAAGATTTTCTCTTGCTCTCTTAAGGGATGTACGATTGATCATAAGGTTATTTGGATTTAAATTTACTGCATCTACATAGGCTGTAAATAAATGAACAGCATCTTTGTCCCTAATATGGCATTGGCATTTGTCTTACATTGATGAAATGCGAGCAGATATCAATAGTTGTCAAGCTTTTTTGCGTTGTGGTAGACCAGATATAGAAAAAAGGTTCAACAAGTTAGGATAGATACCCATTTCGGTTTCTAGATCTTGTGAATTGGAAGAGGAATTTGATAATAATAAAGGACTATGTACTGAAATAGAAGACAGTTTAAAGTATAGATTTTTACATTATTCCGATCTGGAATTTTTTTAAATTTATATTTTAGATATGGAAAACAGAGTTTATTTTTATTGTAGGGTAATCAAGGATTTTTCAAAATTTAAATTATAAGAATGCATAAACATTTAAGTATTTAACTAAAGAACAGCGAATTAAAATATAATTGTCATTACTTATATTTATAGCATGGAAACCTAGTGACCCTATTTGCCACACCTATTACATACACAGAAAATTTTCTAAATCAACACCCCCAAAGCCTGGAGGAGGCAATTTGTTGTTGTCAAAAATCATTCATTAATGGCCTTTAAAATCTTTTGTATCCATCTTGGTGGTAAGAAATGTTCTCCTGCCGCTTGGTTTGAAACGAGCGCAAATTGCGGTATGCCCGTCCCTAGGCCACTGGTGTACATGTACCCTACGTAATATGTAAAATATTACAGAATGAAAACGAGAGAATGGTTGGTCTGGAAGTAGCAACATCTATTGAGGTTCAAAATTACTTTAAATATGAAACCTGGGAATATTTTTACATAAAAATGAGAAAATCCGCATTTTTTTCTTTGAAACTCAAAAAGGGGGCCCTAGGGGCACGTGTTAATATTCATGGATTGACTTAAAATTTTGCATGGATCATTTATTTGTATAATGGAACAAATTGAGGGGGCGTCATGTAAAATATCTACAACTTCAAAAATAAGGACCACCGTAATGTATATATATATGTATATGTATATATATATATATATATATATATATATATATATGTATATATATATATATATATATATATATATATATGTATGTATATATATTAGGGTGGTCCTTATTTTTGAAGTTGTAGATATTTTACACGACGCCCCTTCAATTTGTTCCATTATACAAATAAATGATCCATGCAAAATTTTAAGTCAATCCATAAATATTAACACGTGCCCCTAGGGCCCCCTTTTTTAAGTTTCGAAGAAAAAATTGCGGATTTTCTCATTTTTATGTAAAAATATTCCTAGGTTTCATATTTAAAGTAATTTTGAACCTCAATAGATGTTGCTACTTCCAGACCAACCATTTTCTCACCTTTCATTCTGTAAAATTTTACATATTACATAGGCTACATGTACATCAATGGCCTTGGGACAGGCATACCGCTATTCGCGCTCGTTTCAAACCAAGCGGCAGGGGAACATTTCTTTCCACCAAGACGGACACAAGGAATTTTAAAGGCCATTAATGAATAGCCTAGGCCATCAATGAATGATTTTTGACAACAGCAAATTGCCTCCTCCAGGCTTTGGGGATGTTGATTTAGAAAATTTTCTGTGTATAATGCCATAAATATAGGTAATGGCAATTATATTTTAATTCGCTGTGCTTTAGTTACAAATATACTTAAATGTTTATGCATTCTCAAAATATAAATTTTGAAAAATCCTTGATTACCCTACCATAAAAATAAACTTTATTTTCCATATCTAAAATATAAATTTTAAAAAATTCCAGATTGAAATAATGTAAAAATCTATACTTTAAACTGTCTTCTATTTCAGTAGTATAGTCCATAGTATAGTTCAGTAGTATAGTCCATAGTTTCCATAGTCCTTTATTATCATCAAATTCCTCTTGCAATTCACAAGATTTAGAAACCGAAATGGGTATCTATCCTAACCTGTTGAACCTTTTTTCGATATCTGGTTTACCACAACGCAAAACAGCTTGACAACTTTTGATATCTGCTCGCATTTCATCAATGTTAGACAAATGCCATGTTAGGGACAAAGATGCTGCTCATTTATTAACAGCCTATGTAGATGCAGTAAATTTAAATCCAAATAACCTTATGATCAGTCGTACATCTCTTAAGAGAGCAAGCGAAAATCTTCGAGAGGTAAAATCAGATTTCATGAATTTAAATTTATATTTTTTAGTTATTCCCTGGGATACAAAGCTACATCCAGATGTAACTGGAAAAAAACGCCGATAGGCTTACCATGATAGCTTTATGTCCCAATGTTGAACAGTTACTCAGAATTTCTGAGATATTTCTTCAGTTGTACATGATATCTTAGATGATTGCTCTTTATTGCTAACTGTTCAAGTTGTAGTGTTTTATACAGCGGCTTACAATACTGGCCGTATAAATTGTGCATGTAATTTTTTCGAGCAAAAGCTGAACGGTGACATATTGCATTTGTATTGCTATCATCATGCACTTGAAATCGTACTGCAGAGTGTCTTTAAAGAAGTTCTTGCCTTTCTTAGTTCTATCGGGAAAAAAATGCACACGATTGAGATATATTGAGAAAAGCGTACACAAAAGGTTTCTGAAGCACTATTTCATTCTTATTCAATGTAAAATCTTTAGAGGATATGAAGTGATTAAAAAGATTAATTTTAGTGCTACCTCGCTGTAAAAATATTTTGCAAACGTAGGAGAAACGATGTACGGGGTCTGAAGTAAAAACTCGAAGATTTGTGAGAAAATTATCAAAAGTGTTAAAGTTCAACGTCCTAGGGGCACGTGTTATTATTGACCGATCGAGTTCAAATTTTGCACCGATTACTTTTTATTATAGTGTCACAAAACTAGGGGGCGTCACTTGTTGAATTCCGAAAAAAAAATTTTCCCATATAAATAAGGACCACCCTAATATATATATATATATATATATATATATATATATATATATATATATATATATATATATATATATATATATATATATATATAACTCTTAAGAAATTTTGATCTGCCGCAAATAAACAAAAAAATAACTCCTGGTAAAATTAAAACAATAATTTTTGAATCTGACATTCGTGTTTACTTCTCCTATTTAATATTTTAAAAACTGTATTCGTTATTGCTTCTGAAATGTCAGAGTAAATCCATAACATAAATAAGTAATCAAAGACACTGCCGTAGGCAAATGTTTCGTATGCTAGCTAATCAAACCGAATGGAAAGCAAAGTTGAAATTATTTAATTTACCCAATCTGAAGTCAGGTGGTCTTACATTAGCATTCGACAGTCGTTTCATTTCAGTCTCTTGGGAATAAGGTTTATTCTTTCGTAACTTTATTTTTTTACTGCTCATTTGGATGAATATATAAACATTTTAAATCTTTAATCATGTCTCTTTGGAGCACCTATGACGTCAAATAAGTGTTGCTATGGAAACACGAGTTTAGAAAATTTAGGAAAAAAGACAACTAGCGTTAGGTTGAGCAGATTAGTGAGTTTTTATGTTAACTACTTGATAAGCATTTGGAATTTGCTTGGTAATTTTTTCTTCCTGTTTTCGATGCATATTCGAAGCGTAACATTTCATTAATGTGAATAATTTTTACATACTTTTTAATAAGACTTTTGCCTCAAAACATTTATCATATGAATAAAAAGAAAAAAATTATTAAGGAAGGAATAAATGCATTTGTATACTCTAAAAAAATTTTTTGCTTTTGATTTTATTTATAATTTGCACTAAAAGCAAATGCACTATAAAGTTAATTATTTCTTACTTACAGACAGGCGACAAACTCAGGAGTTCAGTACGATTAGAATACTGAACTTTTACCATTTTTAACTAGAAATTATAAAACGTCACTTAGTTAATACTTCTGTTTTTATACCGGTATTTTTAGCATTCCCATACTTAAGTAACCTAATGATTATACAGGGGAGCAGTCATTTTGGTGCCGGGTTACTGGGAACTGCTTTCATATGAATTCCGTGCCCTGAACACAAATATGACATTAGTTTTTTCCTAGGAGCTCAAATTTTTAAGATATAGCCTTTCAGTGAAATATACGTGATATGAGTTTATCATAAATCCATAGAGCAAACACAGCCAAAAACATGGAATTTTTATTAATATTATACTACAAATATTCAGAGCCTGATTGTAGAACAGACTAATTAGGCTGCGGCCTCGGGCCTGCACTATTTAATGACCCCAACATAGAGTTGCTCTATTCTACTATTTGAGAAAATGAAAAAACATTAAAATGTTTTATCCTTAATTTATTTACATTTTCTTCTGTGTACTGAAGGAGTGGAATGTCTTAAACACTAACAAATATTTTGAACGAATGATTGAGCACCTCAACACTTGTGAAATGGTCACTAGGGGTCACACTAACCCTCCTCCGTAGTGATGTGCGTTTTACCACCTAATACCACTATTCCCACTGAAAGAATATACAGACATTTTATTTAAATGACGTTAACGGGAACCCCAATGATTAAGTTAATTTTTATGAAGTAAAATGTATTTCTAGAAAAAAAAGTCTTCGCTTGCTGAAATTAGCATTGCACCGCATTAAAAAAGTTCGTTTTCGTAACCGTTTGCTCTCACATTATTAATGTTATTAATGCATTTAGTTTATTGTATTAACGATTTAATTTCAAACAAAGTGATAGATGAAAATCAAATTCGTGAATGTTAAAGCAGAATTTATCATGACATTACTAACAACTGTTCTTGCTAAATAACTGCTAAACGGCATGTTTCACGCACTTTTGATTCATCGTACTTTTTAGGTAAGTAGCAAAATAAAAACTAATTGTGTTTCCATTAAGGAAAAAAAATGGTAATTTTTCACGAAGACGTTAAAAAAAAATGTTCTGAAAATAAACGAGCGTAGTTTTGAGGTTAGTTTACTAAACATCAGAAATAAATTGAGAAATATAAAACAAAAGAGATAATAGAAGCTCTGCAAATCACTTAAAACAAGTTTTCCTTTCATAATTCATTCCTTTCCTCACGTGGGAAAGACAGCTAGAATAAAGCAGAGGAGATGGCATTTCAGAAAGCTTTATCAAGATGGATCATCCACAACTTCGACAAATTTTCCATTATTCGAGCTTCAATTTTTCTTTGTTATTTACTGTCCTCACAAAACAACATCGGAAATGCATAGGATTTTTTCCACTGTCAAAATCAGTTTATATTCCCCTTCATCTCGTTAATACCTCTTTTTTTTCGATTTTTTTTTTTTTTTTTTTTTTTTTTTTTTGTTTGTTTGAGATTTCTTTTACGTTTTGTTTTCACTTCTGAAATTTAAAAATCAGTGATTTTTGCTACTGGACATCTCTTTGTTTAAGCTAATTTTTTTTCCACGAATTTCTATTTGTATTCTTACTGAGTGATTTTAAGCCTAAAACAATTTCTCACTCACGTCGTTATAGCCTAAATATAGTTGACCCCGCTTAATGGAATTACCAATTTTTCAAGCAAAGCGGGATACTCTATTAAACAGGATTTAAAAAATAGACAACAACGGTTCGGTAAATTGAAACTGTATTACGTTAAATATGGAATATTACTTTAACCGATATTCCAATAAGCGGTTTTGACTGTAGTTTAGTAGAGGACACTGAACGATTTTAATTCGCATTTTCACATATAAAAAAAAATAATAATAACATTTACGGCCAGCCCTAAAGCACTGCATTTTCGAACCATTGAGGTTGCAATCATAGTTAATGTTCTAAGTGAAAGAAAACAACTGGGAAAATGGGAAGCACAGGGAGAAGCAAAGGTATGTATGTGTACTTTTCAAAAGTTTCGCTTAAAACTTGTTTAAAGCTCAGATCCTAGGTTTCATTGAAATGTTTTTCTAAATCATGCTGTCTTGCAGCACCAACCAGAGATGCTCGTACCATCTCTTGCCCTAAAACAGAGGAGAGGTTCTCCTATTATTTGTACTGATTATATCAATATTTTTTTCATTTTGGCACTCACATCCGTTTGCTTCTCACTGCCTCATATGAGGTGATTAGACGCTAAGAGGCGTAAGTGGAGATTTTCAATTTTTGAGTAAAATGCGTTTAAAGATGTCGTCCTACACTGTAAAAAAAACTGTACATTTTGAAGAAGTTATCCGTATTTTTTACAGAAAAAAACTGTTCGTAATAAAATACAGGATTTCTCTGTTTTTTTTTAACCTGGAACCGGTAATACTTTGTTTTTCTTCGAATCTTCGAAATTTCGCCCGCGTGTTTGGATTTTGGTTCTCGTGCTCGAGTTTTTGATCTTATATTTATTTAATGCGGGTAAGTCTTAAATCGTTTGCAACTTCCATTTCATTGCATCCTAATCAATCTTTTATTATTATGTTTTTTTGTCATCTGTTACTGAGGAATATTCGGAAATGTACCTTTGTATACATGTATTTCATAGTAGTATAGTGAATATTGAAATGTATTTATGAAAGTATAGTTTCATTTTTTAATCTTCATAAAATAATAAATCAGCTTGAATAAATAATAAAAATACGGAAGATTTCTGTAAAATAAACGGAAGAAAACTGGCGTCCTGGCTGACAGTTTTTTTCCGTAAATTTTACGGATTTTTTTTACAGTGTAGGACGGCTTTCATTCAAAACTTTTTCTAAATCGTGCTGTACAGCGGCACCTACGTGGGCTATTATGTAGTACTTTATCTTGCCCAAAGACAGATGAGAGATTCACCTACCATTTGTACAGGTTATCTCCAAATTATTTATTTAGGCACTAAAATATCTTTGCTTCTCACTTTCTCATATCATAAAAGACATAAAAATATTTGTTTAAAGTCGTAGTAATTTATAATGATTTGCAAATGAGAGTGAAGCATGCAATATATTTTCTTATTTCAAATATTACTGTGACAGTCCTGCAGCATTAAGCGAATATATCCGTACAGAGGAGTATAAGCACATTAGATTTTAGGTATATATATTGCTATGAAGTCATATTTCTAGTGATATATTTACAGATAAAATAATGCTACATTTAATATTTTTCTTCAAATGCTCTGGCCAAAATAAGTTCTTAACATAATTTTTCAGGTTTTACGAAAAATCATTGAATAATTTCAAAGACTTTATGATAAGAGTTCAATAGACTTCTTTTATTTCATTTCACTGCATTTTTATTATGTTTTATTTCCTTGAATTTTGGCACCGTCATTAAAAAAGTACCAGAGTATATTAACACTAATTACCATGCTTTGTATCCAACATACTGGAAGCTTTTTTTTTTGTGGTGCACTATAGCAAAGATTTTTTAGAGGGCATGTTCTTCAATGAGGTACTTTTTAAAAGTGTTTTCTTTGCTTGTTTAACATGGTTAACTATTTCATGATACAAACTACAAACTTCCAACAAAAGTGCTTTAAGTGAATATTCAATACAATATCAAGATATTTATACAAAAAATGAGTACTGTAATGTCCAAAAGTATTTTTACTTAAATCTTGTATCATCTCTGCAAAATACAAGACTTCACTTTAGTATTATTAAGTACTGTAACTGTAAATGACGACAAAAAAAACTGTAAAAATTATTCTGGCACTTGAATATAAAGTAATTATTTTTATTTACATTTTTGAGCAACTTCGAAATTTTCATATTTTGAATACATCAAGTTTTATTCATAAATTTTATAATTCTGAAGCAAAAATCAACATTTTCAATTTTTAAACCATTAATTTCCTATAAAATTTACTACTAAATTCCCATGCACACACAAAAAAAAAAAAAAAAAACACACACACACACACAATACCATTTTGTTTTTTATCTTTGGATTACAAAAGCCGAAATATATGTCTCTTTCTAGTACCTAAGTCCCATGGAAGACGCCCGGAAAAAGGTGTTATTTTTAGAAACACGAAAATGGCGAATCCATTGTTTTCTCTTATTGTGGCCGTACGTTTCAATATCTGAAAGAATGTTTCCATACATGAGCATTGAATATCAAGAAGAATAGAGATAATGGAAACGGTGAAATATTCTTTTCCTTACGTTATATATTATTCATATTTGAGTCGGAAGATTTTTTAATCCGATTGAGAAACATTCAAAGAAGATAAACCAAATGCATTCTCATTTGTTTTTGTTTTGTAATTGTTTCTTGTTATTAACAAAATCCCAAAAATATTGGTAAGACGTGCACTTAAAGAATATCTGCTGCAAATAATGAACAGTTAACTCGGAAATAACTGGGTTTTTTTCTTTCCATGTGTTTATTACCTTATATACAGGGTGATCCGTGGCATTTTTTATTTTATTTTTTATTTATGAGTAAAATAAATGGATCTTAGCTGGGCCGTTGTTTATGGTTATTTCTAGTAGGTAACACTTTCATGTAAGAATGAAAAAAAAGAAAAAAAAAGGGTTTCATATATATATATATATATATATATATTTTTTTACCTCGACAACCTGTTATTTTTCTGAAAGGACGATAAGTTCCGATCTGATCTTCTTTTGAATGATCCCTTAAAACTTTGAACTCAAACATTTCCTTGAGTTTTTGTCGCACAAATGTCCAGTTTTTTTGTGTTATTAATATTTTTCAATGGAGATTATTTCCCTAAATATAAGTTAGAGGAACTAGGGCGCATATAAAAAGTTAAATCTTTTATTTTTTGAAAAACAGGATTCCAGGTGTCCCAATGGATTCAAAAGTGCATTAATTGTGTAGGAGTTGTTACCTCCGGCACGTTTGAATCTATTGGAAAGCCTTTAATCCTATTTTTTTCAAATCTAAGCCTTAAAGTGACACCTATTGAAGCACTGGCTACTACTTGTGTGTTAACCTTACACATTTTAAGTACATCAAGCTTCATCCAACTAAAACATTTTCATTTTTTTGCGTTACGACCAGAGGAGTCGGGGGGGGGGGAGGGGAAATTGCCCTCTCACAGGAGATTGAAAGAACCAAGTAAGATGTCCTGTGTCCTCCACGTGCTCTTCAAACTATTGAGTCATATTCCAGCTCTGTAGATAGATACCTTATCTTGATAAAGTTGGCGTTCTCCTGAAAACAAATTCAGTACAAAGGATTAGAACTGATCCCATAGAAGAACGCAAGACTGATACCATTCCATTCAGATTAACAAATGGCCCAAGACCATGCCCAGATATGGCAACCCTGATCGTAAAGGAACCACTTCTATGATTCAGTCTGCAAGACGCTGTCAGGAAAAATTGCTTCTGCGTTTCTTCTCTACACATAAACATGCCCAGTTCTCTGGATGTATGGTGGATAATGATTCATAAGACCACATGAGATGTTGCCAGGTTGCCACTTTTGAAAAAACAAGTTTTTATAATTTATACCATTGACGTTGCCGAAAAGGTTGACATGATATTGCAAATGGTTAACGAATTGCTACTCTTCGATAAATGTTCATAACATCAAGTTCCCTTTGGACAGCTCCTGCTGAAATGAGATCCTGAAGATGATATTTATCTCCGACAGTATCTGTAATAAAGTTTGCTTTTACAGCTCTCTTCTATTCCTGTTGGAAAGTTTTCTGTTTCTTCTACTGTTGCACATTGCTGACGACGCATTTCGTGTTCACTGCCTTAAGGGCTGATAGAATACTATTTGTATGCTCCAAATAATTAGTAGTTTTCGTCACTGCGAATCCAACGCATGGCATTTCAACAACCATGTCTTTTTCGAACTCTGACAGTTCAATCGTTATTATAGTTTTTCAAAACGTGGGGTGGACGAATACAACACAATTGACTAATGTTGAACATCTGATTTCTTACCTTTTACAAACAAAAAGAGGCAAACTGGCGAACAAAGAGTTACGTTTTTTCCTTTCAAATGAACTGTAGGTTAGTTATTCGTGGGTGTTCGTATTATTTTATCATCCATCTGTATAACCTTGCGCTTGAATAAAAAATGAATTATATCAAAGAATGCATTGCAAACAAAAAATGTATTTTTCTCTATTCCCCTCGCAATATCATATTATTTATTTATTTATATTTTAACCTCGGGAAGCTTAATCTGCTTGCTCTTTCATATAAAAAAAATCATTTTGTTTTTTCTGAAGAAGAAAAAACGCAGCTGAGAAGATTATTTGCTCTAAGCTTAAAAAGTTACCGTTTTGAAAATTTTATGCAGTGTCAACCCAGTTGGGAAATCAAAAAGGGAGGATATAAACAAAGAGGTGAAGTTTCCAGTTTTATTTTACAAGATAAGGCATATTTCAATCTTTGAAGGAAAAAAACTGTTTTCGCTTTATTTAAATTTTTAGCACGTTCACACTTACGATTAGATGATTTTCATGTGTATATATTTATATATATACACACCACACACACACACACATATATATATATATATATAGAGAGAGAGAGAGAGAGAAGAGTTGTCGGAATGAAACAAAATTTCATATACGTAAAAACAACATTAATGTACGAAAGTAATTACAAAATGAAAACAAATAAAAGCGATAATAATTAAGATTTATGCTTAAAAGTATCGAAGGATGTCATCCATTATTCCTTTCCAAGATAATTGTAAACGCCCCACTATTTTAAACAAACTCGCAGGCCGTTCTATTTTATCGTCTACATGGTTTCCAAGAGTGCAGGAACTGAGATAAATAAGAGATTCAAGCACTCCAGGTAAATGGATATGGTGGAAGAGAAAATTTTATGAAATTTGCAGTGTGTTAACTGAGCATCACTCTGTGTCTGAATCATGTCACAAACGTACCGTTAGACTGCCAAGGCGTTATTGTTCAATATTTGAGATGTCCATGTCTTGCAAATGATAGCATCCCATAACATCCTCATGCTATGGGTGACAGTAGGAGTGAAAGCAGTCAGAGTGAGGAGAGTCAGAGTGAAATCTTTAATCATGCCTTCATTACAACTTCACCACGCAGCTACAGCTAGGATGATGCTTTCGTGTGCCATTGCAAATGATACATGGTCACCCCAATATTAATTCACTACACCATGACACACTGACAGTGCGTTTGTATCGTGCTTTAGGCATGTGTTGGTGCTCATGGCACCATATTTTTTTCTCTCTCTCTTTTTCTGTTGATAAAAAATATTTTTTCATGTTTACATTGTTTTTTATTCATTTTTCAAGAAAATTTATTCATTTTTGAAATTTTTTTTTTCAAGGTGGGGAAAAACAAACGATTGTTCTTTTTTTTTTCAAATGATGAGATTTTTTTTATGAACAATAAGATTTCTGTAAGGAATAAGATTTTTTTAAATGAAAAAAATATATATTAGCTGTTTTGTTTAAAATGGGCATTATTTGTTCATTTATTTTTTTTTTTTTTTTTTTACGTATCAATCTCTTTGCATGAGCAAGGCATATTTTGTTTCTAGAAATCAGCTTAAGGTATCCGACTGCGTTAAAATCGGCAGTTTTGATGATAAATCGGTATTTTGTATGTTAATGATTTCGTTTTGTAGTCTGATTCATTAGCTTTCCGAAACTGTCTTTGTTTATACTCTAAATGAATTACATTTGTAGTTATAGCTGTACTATTACAGAGTGGTACATTAAACTTCAGACCGGAAGTTGTATTTAAATGCGTTTTCCGAATAATGATATTTTTGAAGAAAGATGTCTACAATAACAATGATATCTGAAAACAGTTATTTGAGTATTGATGTGAAATGTTCTGAGATAGTTCTCGCTAATATGCTTGATGTTTTCCTCTAAAGGCTAAGCAAAATTTTATTATTAAGTAATATTTTCATGTGGATAAGTTTAAACAAAAGCGTTTATTTGCGAAAAAATATGAGTGTGGGAGCTTTGTTCAGCTATATTTCAGAACTTTTCTGAAAAACATGAAATCTTTTAGAGCAAAACACACATTAATTACACACATTAATGTCATACATATATATTACTACAAGAATTTATGTGTGATTATAACCAAATTTTTGTCTATAGCTGTTAGCGTAAGACAAGTTTCTTCGCTATTTTTCTTCAAATTCGTCCAAATTAAAAAAAAATAGTATTAATGTCTTAAAAGCTTGTTTTTACATTTTTGTCATAGTTTTGAAACATTTGTAGTTAAAAAATAACATTTAACAAAATGTCCAAGTTATTTTTCAAAAAAATTGTCTTCGAACTCAGTCAGATACCCTTAAATGTAAAAACATGTTTGAGATAATCGCAGTCTCAGCTACTTTAGAGAAGATTGATTAGATACAAGAAAGTTGATGTTAGTATAAAGGAAAGTAAACTCGTTTAATTTTGGACGGAACTTCTTGTTTATTATAAAACGCCGGTACGGAATGGTAAAATAAGTATCTGCAGTGCACATGTTGGTTTGGAAATGATAACTTAGATCGGTCGCTATTGCAAGCTTTGTAATTTCAGTTCTGAGGAGAAAAAGTTCTGAATTGCAGCTAAGAATATATTTTATAACGTACGTGTTCGTATTTTTTTGGAATTTTGAGCGATAAAACGTGTTTTGAAACATTATTTCTTTTTCTCTAATCACATTTATTGAGCAATCACGAATTGCTTACAATGCTCACATGACCAGGATTAATGTTGCTCTGATTTTTCAGATTATAATGACGACAAAAATACGTTTAGCTCGTTGCTTTATTATTCATTAAGATAACAGAATTTCGACTCTATGTTTACAAATCGATTGCGTTCATTCAAGGATTGCTTTGAGCATAAAAATAAACTGTCCGAACTCCACTGTCCACTGCCTCCGCCAGCGGGACCACTCCTGGGTGGTGGCGTCTATGCCCTACACACACGCACACACACTTATGGCCTCATACACCCACACAAACGCCTGCACACTTACAGACTCACATTTCAACACACATGCACACACACTCGCAGGCCTGCGCACACACAGTCACACGCGCCTGCAAAAACACAAACACGCTTACACACACATACACGCCTACACACACATAAATGCCTACACACACATACACGCTCACACACATACACGCATACACGCTTGCACACACGCACACATACCTACATAAACGATACGCACACACTCCTACATACTCGCACTCATGAATGCGAAAAACATAATTTGAATTCAAGAAGTCAAAAATTCAAATTTTTTTTTTAAAATTATAATTTACTTTAACAAGTTTGACTGATTAATAATCTTACGTTGAGTAAATGGGAATCATATGCATATTCCTAAGGCGGCCACCCTAAGAAACAAATGTGTAAACAAATGTTGCAACGTAGTTTCTTGTGCTCCGCCATTTTACTCTGGAGAGAGAGCGGAAGAAAAGATCTTTTTTCCCAAACAAATAAATTTTAAGCCGTTATTTATTTCAAGTCAGTGATGTAATCACCCTCGTTATCAAGAATGGTTTATCATGTAATGAACAAATTTCTAATTCCGGACCAATAAAAAGCATGTCTTTCGGTATCTAAATGTCGGGAGATGCAAATTCAGATATCAACAAAATTTTCCTTTTTTTGTCATACAGTAACCGAAATAAAAGGAAATCCGAAGGTACAATGCAGGGTGAGTATGGTGAGTAAGGCAGCAATTCGCAATTCATAATTTTAATTAAGTGCCATTTCCTGATATTGACGCCCATAACGACCTGATTTGTATCGGTCCGGGATTGAAAAATTGCTGATTATATGTTAAAAACCAGTTTTTAACGAGATATAGTAACGTTATTGAGCAGAAATAAAACTTGTTAAAAATATATGTGTCTGAAAAAATGCGGTTCTCTTATTTTTTTGCATTGTACAAAGTTCTGCCATCATTTAAAAAAAATTTTAAAAAAACAGAGCACGCAACAATGACAGTATTGGATTGAAAACATTATTGTTGATTATATTTTTTCCTTTCTAACTTTATTTTAATTACATTTTTTGCTTTTAATTTAATATTGTATTAGGGGAAGTTTGCCGTCAATGAACCGGTTCCATGACACGATAGCGATGATATTTCCCGTACCAGAGTTTGTGCAGACGCCTAATCAGTTTTAGTACGTTCCTTTGACTGAAAACAATCTATTGCAGAGTCGTCAAGTATATAAATTATTTAATCATGTTGTTAATCGGCCAGAAAAGATTTCTACCATTATCTTACTAATTATTGAGATTTTCATTTAGTATCTCTACATATATAGTATATCTATATATTATCTATAACATGCTTTGAATACCACTGATCAATTAATTGTGAACATTGACTTAAAAGAGTGTCTTTTCAAGTACTATTCCCCATACTTCATGTTTCATCATGATTCGTCACAGCAGTAGCACTAATAACTATATTTAAAATGACGCAGTTGCTTATAGGTGTTTCTACAAATGGACCACCTGACAAAGTGGTTCATTCATGGAAATCTCAAATATTGTTGTAACTTCAGCTCAATTACCTTTGAAAATTGCTCAATTGCTTTAAAATAAATATGACAATGAAAAAAATAATCCCAGTAATTCATGAAAATTCTTATACTTAGTTATAATTTCAAGGCAATTTTTTTTTAATATAAAATTCATTAGATCATAATAATACAGTCAAATACTTTTGCTGTTCCAAAAAAAAGTCCAAAGTTTGTAAATATGGCCAGTGGACAAGTTAGAGCATATAACGTGCTACAGTAGCTTATAGAAGTGGTGATATGGGCCTTAGCGAAGTCTGCCTGCAATATAGAGTCCTGAAACCAACTTTAAATAGTCGCATGGAAAATAAAACCGGTTTGTTGTTACCTTAGTCACTTATTAAAAATTTAGGGGATAAGCATTCCGAAATATGAATATGATTAGTGAATCATATTTGGAAACTAGAACAGAAGTTTTTGGAATTACTTCCGAAAAATTTGGTTAATTGGCCTTTCAAGAGGCTGAGAAAAATAACATGTCCCACAGGTTTAATTAAGACATAGAAGTCTCTTTGTACTATATTCTCTGGTAGTTTGAGACTTAGGCTTCTGGTTTCAGTAATAAAATGGTATCCGACATTTTAGAGATTAAGTTCAATCCTGCTTCGAACGAAAATTTTCAAAATCGATTTAACAAAATTCTTAACAGTTCAAAAAAGGCAGACAAGACGGAGGAAGATGGAAGTTCAAAAGAGACTAGAAACAGTGTTGCACATTAGGGTGTCCCGATTTTTTTTTTTCCGTTTTTCTTAATGCAAGACCTCTCAAAATTTGCGAAATCGATCGGAAATTACAAAAATAATTTAAAAAATAGAATAAAACTATATCTTCAGGGCTCTACTGATCGTCAAAGTTTTGAAAACTTGTCATTTTTATGGCAACTGAAAAAGAAGTACTGTGAATAAAGTTATAAATTTACTGTGAAATAAAAGCTCGACAGCTGAAATAAAAAGATCGTGATTCGTAATATCAACACGAACAGAAAAAAAAAACATATGGTGATTACTACTGTAAATGCCTATATGGGAATAAACCCCATTCCGCAGTAGAATCGTCCACGAAGCTTGGCGCCACGTCTCGATTTGCATGCAACAATATGTTACTGACGACTTCGACTTTGTTTGGTTTCAACTTGCTAATTCCTTTTACTTGTTCCGAGGGCTCTCTTGACTTGACTCACGGGTGTTTTCTTCGTAGCCAAAGTAATTTTAATGCTATAAAAGTACAGTTGCAATTGTGAGTGTTATATGCAGATTCTGTTAGTTTTAAGTAATGAGTTCGAGACGTAGTGAGACTACTTGTGCTATACTGGGACCCTACAAGGAACTTGATGATCGGCAGCTACCTACTGTAGAAGACGTCATAAAATTTATTTTATTTGTCATGAGCGAACAGAAATGTATGCATAATGGAAAGGACCCTTCCAGTTCAGATATATATACAATTGTTTCTGAAAAAATCAACAGTATTTGGACAAAAGCTTCAATTCCAATCGTAACTAAGGAACGAGTAATTCAATTATTAAAATTCTATTTTGAAAAGTACGTCAATTTAAAATGATATCCCAGAAGCAAACGAAGTGATAGTTTTGAAAATAAACTAAAGTGCTTTTTAGAGTAATCTGAGAAGCTCTTCGACGTTGCGGCTTGTAAGTGCCCTGTATTTGAGTCTTGTTCGTGTTTAAAACCTAAAAAAGTTCCCATCAATGAGAGAAGTTTCTTGTTGGATCAAAGAAATGACAGGAAAATGGTGATAAGAGGTATCGATGAGAAAGAAACAGCTAGATTAATGAAACAACAGCAGAGAAAACTTGAAAGGGAAGCAAAAAAGTCTTCTACTGAAAATAACGATTCTGTCTCAGCAAATTTTGATGACGATTCGATGCGTGAATTTTCTCCAGAAACGTATCCCATAACAGAGACGAATACAGCCTCTACAGGGACACCATCAACTTCAACGACAAATAGGAATACACTGATCTTGCCAGCAGTTGCTAAGGTCTGTGATAGATACGGTTTGTCGACGCGATCTGCTGCTGCTGTTGCTTCTGTAGTTTTAGCTGATGTCGGCTTGGTTTCAAAAGAAGATTTAACTCTATTTGTTGATAAAAACAAAATCCACAGAGCTGTAGCTAAAGCTCGGAAAGAAACTTCCAAAGATATTGGAAGTATTGTTACAAAAAGCATTTACTTTGATGGACGTAAAGACAAGACTCTGATAAATGAGAAAATAGGAGCTCGTTACCATCGCAAAGAAATTTTAGAAGAGCACATCTCAATTTTAGCAGAACCCGGATCAATTTATTTGGGACACACACAACGCCAAGTCGTGGCACTGCAAAGGCAATTTCTAACTTCGATTACAGCTCTATTAGAAGGTCAATGCTTGAATTTAGAAGACGTGATTTGCGTTGGATGTGACGGAACTGCAATAAACACCGGTTGGAAGAGTGGCGTGATTCAATATTTAGAGGAGTATTTGGAAAGACCATTGCAATGGTGTGTGTGTATGCTTCAATGCCAACGAATTACCCCTTCGTCATTTATTCTTGACTTTAGATGGTTGCACTTTGGGTCCTAAAGAATATTCCGGACCTATTGGAAAAACAGTTAGCTGGTTGTGAAAATGAAATGACATTGTCCTTTTTGCGCGGTGGATGGTAATTTGCCTAATTTGCCGAAAAATGTGGTTGATGAACTAAGCACGGATCAAAAAGTATCTTTATGAGATTTGTCAAGCTGTATCAACTGGTTTCTGTAGTCCGTACCTGGCAAATCGCCAACCTGGAAAAATGGCGCACTCGAGATGGCTTACTTCTGCTAATCGTATACTCAGACTTTATGTAAGTACTCTTAATCCTACAGAAAATTTGCGATTCCTTGTTAACTACGTGGTTAAAGTGTACGCTCCCAGTTTGGGTTCTTAATCAAGCAAAAGTCATCTTTTAAGGAAGCAGCCAAACATCTTTTTCAAATGATTGTGTACTCTCGATTTTTACCCCGAAAACTTGATATCTGTTGTGTATTCTGTTATCGAAAGAAAAGCTTTTTTTGCGCACCTAGAAAACCTGCTGGTCAGTATGTTGTTTGATGATAGGGAGCACATTCGGGAGTTAGGATTACGAAGAATAAGAAAAGCTAGAGAGGCTGAAAGTAGCACTAAACGCAGAATATTTAAAAACACCAAAAATTAACTTCTCTGCTAAAGATTATACGGAAATAATTGTCTGGCAAGAGTGTCAGGTTACAGCACCACCGGTTCTTCGACATATTTCTAACGAGAACCTTCAAATTATGGCAAAAGATAATAGCTTGGAAATCGTTGACTTTCCTTGCCACTCGCAATCTGTGGAAAGATGTGTTAAACTAATAACACAGGCTTCACAAAGTGTTACTAACGCTACTTCTAGAGATGGCTTCGTTAGAACCAGGTTGCAATCTCGCGCAGAAATGCCAAATTTCGGACACAAAAATAAGTTTAAATTCTAAACTTTTGTCATTATTTATAAACTGTAGTTTGTTTATTTTGTTTTCTTGTGCTTTGTTTCATTAGTTTCTTAAATAAAATGCTTTCTAAACTTTATTTTTGTATTTTTTAAATCATATCGTTTAGGTCTGTCACAAAATTTAAAATATGCAAAACTTCAAAGAGCGGTAGAGCCCTCAAGATGACACGCAATTCCATTTTTTTTTTACCTTTTTCGTGATCTGTGAAAAATTTCGCAAATTTTGACACCTCTTGTGATAGTATAGCTCAATTTTTTTTTCTCATATATGGACGGGACACCCTATTGCACATGTTGGAAAAATATCAAGTGGTGAACCAGATGTGATGACAGCAGCTGTGTGTTGTGTGAGTGCTGTTTTTTTTTTATGTTCCTCTTATCCAAAAATAATACATATTAGGAAAAAAAATCTATTTTTCTATCACTTATTGTTATTTGTAGTGCTTATTGATCGCCAGTTATGAATATTTGTAAGTTACGTATGATTTTATTATTTGAGAATGTGGTCCTTCAATGGAAAATCGATGGTCCATCCATAGCAACCGGTAGCCATGAATGGACCACATGCTAAAATATTTATTTTTAATTTTCATTTTTTAGTGTGTATATTTATCATGAAAGTGAATATTATTTTTTAAAGGAGAAATATACTGAGAAATTGTTCCTATAATTAACGTTAAATTAGAGTTGGATTTATTTTCTAAAAAAATCGAAAACTGTTATGTGGATCATTGACGGCATACCTTCCCCTATTCTTGTAGAAATAAAAAATAGTTAACCGATAATGTTTTCTCATTTTACAAATGATTTCAATACAAGAGTCCACCTTTTGAACACTATGCTACAAAGGTGGTTCGTATTTTTGAAATTTGTGTTGTAAAAATATTTTTTAAACAAAAATAACGCAGACTTAAAAATTGTAGCCAGAAATTGCTCTAAAAAGTAAAAAAATAATTTTTATTCGTTGTACACTATAGATAAAACTTTGAAACATATTTTTTGAAGTTGGTGCAAAAAACAAAAAAAGTAAAATCATGTGTAACCATACTTTGTTAATGTTTCTCAGAAAAATTACTCAAAGTTAGAAATGAAATTTTTTATAATATTACACAAATATGCTGTCATCAGTGGCATAATGTATGCGAGTGGTATTGACTCACCTGAGTCTGTTTGAATTTAATTGTAATTGAGCATTGACTGCAAATGGTTTTATGTATTACATTATGTTTTGCACCAAATTCAAAATTATGTTTAAATGTATATAATATCGATGGTGTGAAATTGAGGAGGTCGGTTCATTGTTTTTTTTTTTTTTTTTTTCAAAAATACTTTAATTTCTGGAGTAAATTCTTCAGAAATAGCATGATGTTTTCATCACAAAATTTCAACTGTTTTCCTATAAATGTCCCATACCTAAATAAAAAACCATCAACGGGTATAAAGTTTTAAGCGATTGGCACTAAATGTAATTCTTGTTCCTCTCTGGGATTTATAAGTGTATTAATTTAAATTGAACCACTTAATTAGTAACTGTTTCCCAAACTAATCATAATTTACAACATACAAATTACTCGTGATAAAAATCCTATGCGTAGCCTTACTTCGCACCGTTATCAATTATTAGTCATGGATGAGAATGAAAATACTACTAGGGCAATGATAGTGAATAACGTCATGCTTGCTCCAGAGAAGTCTTCACGATAGCGATTTTATAATGCTTCATTTTAATATTACTGTTGTATGGCAGTGAACTTCGATAACGATGTGTCATTTAATATGTAAATTACAAGAAATTTACTCTTTTTACCAGAACTTGATTTTTGAAGATTAAATGTGGCCAAGTAAAGAAATGGGACCGAAGTTAAATCATTCCCTATCATCAAAATCGGGTTCAATATTTGCAAACCGGTGAGCTAATTAACAAACAAAAATATGTATACATACCGTATGAACTGATAAACTCCTTCTTATTTTAGTCAGTTAAAAATAGTTAAAATATTTGCAGAACAAAAGTGCCGTTAATGTGTAATACAGACAAGTGCTAAATTTAACATTAAAAAAATCAGTTACACATAAACAATAAGTTACGAAAATCTTCAAAGCATAACTATAGACACCTATGGTTCACGTATCTTATTGTATTTTTGTACAATAACATTTTTACGTAGTGCTTTAAATAAAACTGCTTGATTTAAAATCCTTGATATTTTTCAAATGGTTTTTATTTCTTAAAAAATCAGTTCAGCTTGTTCTATGTACATCCACAATTAATAATCTGTAATTTCATTTGCTTGTAAGTACCTTAGCTCTGAATCATCCGATAGTTTAGATTGTCTTTTAGCTCTTTTTCGTCTAACGAAAAATGTCCATCCTCCAACAAACGCAACAGCTATTACCAGTGTTACAGATACAATTGTGACTATAGCATCACTACTAGCAGATGTTGATGCAGATTTTGAAGCACTGCTGTCAATTGGTTCCGGATAAGAAGAAGTTGTTTTCGTACTGTACGCATATGGTACTGTAGTTATATATTTTTCAGTAACCACTGTGCTTTCCAGTGGAGTAGAAGGGATGTTGGATACCGGAAAAACAATTATTGTTTCACGTGATGACACTGAAGACGTCTCTGCGCTTGTCAAGTGTGAACTCACAGTTGCGTCAACCGCTGTGTTAGTCAATGACGATGTATAACGATAGATAATAGGAGGCGTGGATTTTGAAATTACTGTTTCCTTGTTAGTAATTGCTGAAGCTTTTAATTTTGAAAACGTTGTTGAAACCGTAGTTGCATCAATCCATTCGGCTGCAGTTGTTTTCTTAGTTCTTGGTCTCAAATTATATGTTCTTCTTGTTTCAGAAGATGTCAAAATTATATTGTCCGAAGATTCCGTAGATTTAATTGCCTTCACAGTTGATAAAACATCAGGTACATCTGAAGTACTTTGTATGACTGTAGAGGAAATCCTTATAGATTTGAGCGTTGTCAACAAATCTGAATTTGTTGCGTTTTTCCATAACTGTGTACTGCCTATGAAAGCTGTCGTAGAATTATCTGTGGAGTTTTTAGTTTCAGTAAGCAGCATTTTTGGCGTTGTAAAAAACTGAGTTGTTGAAATATTGCTTTTTGCACCGATTGGCATTGTTTTAGATGATGAATTATCATAGCTAATAGGAGTTGAAATGTCTGTGACAACAGCTGAGGAACTATCAGTGTTCATAACCGAGGATTTATCCGTGTTTACTGATGAACTATATTTACTAAATGGTAATGAATTGCTGGTGCTTACGT